>NC_088979.1:165910087-165995087 GCF_963932015.1 Anas acuta | reverse complement strand
ATACGAAGCACAGTCTGGTCTCATAGAAAGATATTCCATCTCCACTTTTGTCAGACCTGTTTTGATTAATTTATGTTGTTCAGTTTTACCTCTAAGTTTTTTGTTCTTTTGCTCATTTGTTTTTGTCTTTCAGAAGATCATCTGCCTTCTTTCCATACTTTGCAATATGTAAAGGCAGAATATGCTCAATGCATGTACCAAACAGTTTCTATAATCAATAAGATGTAATCTAATTAGATAGATTAGCTATAGAACATTTTGTTCTTAAGAATTCTACTGAGGAAGTTGTTCTGTGCTGGAATGCAGTTTTTAAATACTTTGACCCCTGCACTTTAGAAGTCCAAGATTCTATTTCAAACTGTAGTGGATTATATACAGTGAACTGGAATCAATAAAACAGAAGTAATCTGATACATCAAATCCCTTTTGTGATTTCTCTCACATACATCAACTTTGTATCAAAGAAGTACAATATCATAACTGCTTATGTCTGTAGAATTATTTTTTGATTTTAGTTCAAAAATTCTCAAGAAATAGAAGAGCTGTTTTACATTTCTTACCACTCTTTTTCATTTGCTCACTTTATCTAAGATGATACAGTCTTTTTATTCAGGTAATATCACTCCTACAGCTCACTTCCCAAGGATAAAATAATTTCAGCTTAAAGTTTATGAAAACTTAGACACATGAACCAGGAATTTATAGTCAAGGTTAAAATGTAAGTATGGAATTCATATCTGTCTCCAGAGATATAATTATGTGATGAGGAGAGGTGTTTTAATTGCTATCCTAGATAAGGATTGCATATAGCTATTACATTCAAAGCTGCATGTAGAACAAAGAAATCATATAAATTAAAGAAAAGGAACTATTCAGTCCTCAGAACAATTTCAGAAATTCTTTTTACGTACATAGCACATGATTTTTCTTAACTTCCATAGGCTTCAAAGTCATTTATAGAAAAAGCACTATACCACACAAATTTTATCTTTCCTAACCATTTCCTATCCAGACTGAAAACTCTCCTATGGCAACAGATTTCTGTAAGGCCTCAAACAATTGGGATGCAGTACTCATAAATCTGATAAATGAAAAATATTATTTTCTGTACATGATTTTCCTGTTTTAAGTCTTATCTGCATTCACAGAATTCTGCTATGTTCCATTTCTAAGGGATATCCCGGAAAACTTTCTCAAAAAAGGGAGAATTTTACTTCCTGTTCTTCTGACAAATTGCCTCACCTGAAACATTAGATATACTCAAGAATAAAAGGCCCATATATTCAGGAATAAAATAAACATGATCCTGTCTTTGAAAATGGTAATAAAAGTTTGAAAAGTCAGTCACAAATATTTTCATTTGTCTTCAATTTTCTTGCAGAATACTAGAAAAAAGCCCAACCAAACAAAAAGATGAGCATGGGAAGACTACTGAAATGAGGTAGAAAAATCGCTAGTACATTGAACTTTGAACATTGAAGTTTTACTTCATCCCAGCTTGGTTTGCCTTTCGCTTAGTTTCAGATTAAATGTATAAATATACTTATTCCCATAGATAAACCATTTCATTAATCAGTCCAGCTGATTATGTCTAACTGTCAGCTACAGTGATTAATGAAATGATTTATCTAAGGAAAATAAATATGAAAGCTTTTTAAGAATAGTACTTTGATTTTTGTATTAAAAAAAAAATAAAAAGGAAAGGAAAGGAAACAACAACAAAAAATACCTTACCTGAAGTGGAGAGCAGCAAATGTAAGTTATTTCCCATACTTTTTTTTTTTTTTTTTTTTAATTTGGTACTCTTCAATTCCCTCTGACTCGAAATACAAAAAAAGATCAGTTAAGTAAGGTTCCAGTTCTTTTCTCCTCCTCTTCTGCTGTTGCCACTATAAAAACGCATACAAATTCAAGCATATTTTAAAGAAATTACTACTTCTTGCACAGCTTTGTCATTTATTTTTTTTTTGAACAAAAAAAACTTTTAAACATATTTCCATGATTTCTACCCCAATGTGTCTCTAGACTCTCATCTTATATCATCTTATACAGGAATTCCTTTTTCTTTTTTGCTAGGTCAGATGAATCCTTGTAATTTTATTTATAAAAGTCATTCTAAAGACCCATGTGCATTGCAAATAGTCTTGAGTGCAAGTTCACCAACAGAGTTGAAAGACCAAAGTTCTTGTTTGTGAGGATGGGAGTGTGGATGGAAATATGATCATAAACTTGGAAGACAAATCACCATGTTAAAAGTTTAGAGACCATACTTTTCTGGAAAAGGACAAGGAATATAAACTACTCTCCTCCAATAACTATTTTTTCATTATTAATGCAAAAAATAAAACAATTTAAAATAAAAGGGCTGGTTTCCTCAAAAATACACTTTTTGCCTTTCTCTTAGGCTGGCGCATATGATAAAGCAATGGGGCCAACCTGTCCCCTAAATTCATTTTCACTTCACACACAAGAATAAATATATTTCGCAACACATATTGTAAAAAAAATAGAAGTAGTCCATCAGCAATTTGGATAGATGAGTTTTGCTCTTCTCAAAGGGTTTGCTGTCTTCTTGAATGTCAGCTAATACTAGTTTGAGAAAGAGCAGGTATGTAAGATTTTTTTCATACATACAGAGCATTCCTGTAGCAGGGAATTTTGCATTCTCATGCACTAAATTAAAATAAGTTTTCTGTTCCAGCCAGTGGTCAGTGATCATACATACAGCAGAGTTGGTGGACTCATTTCATCTGGTGAGACTGGATAAATCTTGTATTGTGACCTTCAGTGATCATTTTGTACAATGTTTAGTAGGCTATTTGAAGCACTGATGATTTGGAAAACCAACTAACAAGTAATTTCAACTTTCTGGAAAGTGTTTCACTTTCTGCACTAAATAGTTCCAGCTGGAGTAAATAATGTACCTGAGAAGCTGAATCATTTTTAGACTCTTTTTGACACCACCTGCCGCACTTACATAATTTTAATGATTCTTTGATCCTTTTCCAGAGCTAGATAATTTTTCATAATGTTTATTTCAACATCTAACTATTGCTTTGCGTATTCCATTGTTCACATTTAGTGCAGGATGGCAAGCTGTCATTGTCTTTCCCATAGTTATGACTAATATTAAAGAGGTATTTCACTTAAATTTATTATATTGATATCTGTAAATGGCTTTGAAAAGAGACATGCAACATGAGATATTATACTTCAACTTTCTATTCAGTGAGGGTAAAATTCATTTTGTATTTGAACATCACACTTTTTTCTGTGAAGGTCAACCTGCTTGCAGATTCTATGCTCCTGTGCCTACATAGCTCATCCAACTGAAAATACAATCATATAATACAAAAGGAAACAAAAATAATGATAGTCCACTTTTAAAAGATTTTTTTTTGATTCCATCTTTTGCTCTCATGAATATGTGAAAATGCAAACAAAGCAGAAGCATTTTTTAGTATTTAAATAGTTCAGTAAATCAACATAACTTGCCTTCTGGTGGTGAAAAACACACACACACAAAACTAAAGCAAAGTTTATAGACATCACTGGGAAACACCTGGACCTATTTGTGTACCTTTTGGTGTCTATTTCTGTGTATTGACAATTTTTCAATTCTTTGTTTGTATTTCAGGTTGTTTTCTTTATTTTCTATTTCTACTCTGACCCATACTAACAATATTACAAAATAATCCATATTCAATAGTTATTGGTGGTGTGAATCACTTCTGTGCCAGACTTAAAAGTCTATAATTTACACTACCCAAAACATAATCTCACACCTGTCCCCAGAGCAGATGCTCTTTGTTAACTTACAATCTAATCTACACACAGAAACACAATGTTAAAATGAGTTAACAGAAACATTTGGCTCAGACTGCCTCATAGCTGGATGTTAATAAATAGAAATCATATTTTCTGGGGTGGGGTTGGGATGGTGATGGGTAGTGGGTGGTGGTGATGGAGAGAGCAGGCTTTGCTAAAAGTAGCTTCCAGTAGCTAACATTCCATTCAAACAAGTTTATTATTATTATTATTTTTTCCTAACCAGTAGCTTGAAAATGTGTTTACCAGATGATGTCTTAAAAAGGCTGTATTCACAGGGAAAATAAAGGAGCAATCTCTCTGACATTTGTTCCCACTATTCCCTACTCTGCACTTTGCCAAAAGTTTTGGTTCTTTTGGGCTGTTGGTTACTGTCTTGGTTACTGAATTCTCTACTGCCTTGCAACCTGAAAATTACTTGAGATGAGGGCAAGTAGAGATCAGCAGAAAGACACGGTCCCATCCTCCCTTTTTCCATCTGCATCAATTCTTAATGTTCTGTGACCAGGAAATTCAGAATTAAGGTAATATCTTCCACACCAAGTTTCTGCATTCTACTTAAAGTCTTTTAATGTGGAAGTTACTCTTGATATTTAAAAATAATCTGCAGAAGAACAAAAGACCTATTTTCCCACATTCTTTGCTACTTACTGCTCAGCCCATGACATTGAATTTAATTTCCCATTTGGACTCTGCAAAACATGACAAATAAATTGGGAAATATGTGTTTGACAGGTGAGACTAAAATAATTCTTTTTTTCTTCATTCCTGTGAACAATAGGTAGTTATAATATATTGTATATCTGTGAAAGCATGGGCACTGTATATGGTTTCGCATTTTGAAAATAACTTCTTATTCTTAATGAAAATTTTTGACTTACAACTGAGTCAAATCTGATAACAAAGAAATCTACTGTACAGAGGCTGATTTTTTATTGCCTTCCTCAGACCAACTTTACAGATTCCTGCTTCTTTTAAAAACTTTTTAAAAATAACAATAAGTGTATGATGTTTGAACTGTGTAATAAAAATAACAATAGGTATATGATGATTGAGTAATCACTACATTTTTAAAGCTTAATGGCAAAAGAATCAATTCAAGAATGCAGTCTACAGTCATCATCTCTTTAACTGCATGTTAAGAACAAAAATAATCACATAAGCAAGCAGAACTCTTGCTGGCATCTGAAAGCTTCACACCTATATGCATCAGGACTGATTTTTTTTCCTCAGGCTATTGCAGCTATCAACCCAAATAGTGAGTGTTTATTATTAGATTATAAAGGAAACTTCACTCACAAGAAAATGCCCTGGGTCTGTGGTTGTTCGGTAGAGGTATACTTATGGTATTATTCCACTGATCTACTGATCTTAATGGAAAATTGTCTTGTCTGGGAGATGTATAGAGTGTAACTACTGAGTGCTGACAAAGACCTCACTCAAGATATTAGGCAGATTATATATATATTATATATGTATATATATGTATTATATATATGCCTGAAGTTAAATGTTAGCCACCTTTTACCTGGTACTATACAAGAAAGAGGAAGAGGTTTAGGAAGTTGGATACCAGGTTTCAGTGTTTTCCCTAGACTGAAAGATGTAAACTTTCATTGCCTTGAACAACATTTGATTCTCAAATTAAATAACAGATAACAAAGAAATCACAGTCTTCATCTCCTCCCTGTCCTTCATCCTTGGTAGTTAATACCCCAATTACACCCCATGGTGTAATTTGTTGTTCAGCTTGGAAAAAGAGGAAAAAAGTAGGAAACCCTAGATTCAAGATTTTTTTTTTTATTTATTTTTTCTTGAAGTGACTGTTTAATGTAAAGTATAAGGGAAGCCTTACTGTCTGGGTTTTACATTACATTCTGGCTCTGTATTTTAAGAGCAAGATGATTCAAACACTGCTGTGTAGTCTCCTGAATCCATTACTAGACTTAACATTTTGCTAAGTACTCTGTTCACTACTTAAAGGAAAGAAACAAATGACATGCTTTAATCAGCATGTCTTTTTTCATTAGACTGTCAATAGTGTTTTATGCAAAAGGTGTCAAATTCTTGCTAGGAATATTGATACCAAGGATGGTGAAGATAAAAATATGTAGAAAAGACAGCACACTGTAAAACCTTGCAAGGTGAAGACCTCTCAGAAATGATTTTTTTCAGTGTGCAAAAAAGATTTCAAATATTTTCATCACCATTAAAATTTATATGAAACACATTTGAGATGTAAACAGAACAACTCTAGAAAAAGGTCTTTTCTTCTAAAACTACTTTATATTACAATTCATTCTCCTAATTATTACTACAGTTTGTGATTGCTTGAACATCCATTTATTTCCCATTTTATACCTCTCTTCATAAACCACTAAGGAGTTTCTTTAATCACAGAATCACAGATCACAGAATTTCTAGGTTGGAAGAGACCTCAAGATCATCGAGTCCAACCTCTGACCTAACACTAGCAGTCCCCACTAAACCATATCCCTAAGCTCTACATCTAAATGTCTTTTAAAGACTTCCAGGGATGGTAACTCCACCACTTCCCTGGGCAGCCTGTTCCAATGTCTAACAACCCTTTGGCAAAGAAGTTCTTCCTAAGATCCAACCTATTAAGAAATAATGGAGCATACCCTATATTATATTTAATCCATTGATGAGGACAGATTAGTGTATTCCACTTCTTGTAAGTACTGAAACTGATTTATTTATAGTAATGGATTTTTTTTTTTTATATATATATATATATTTTGTCTGATTAATGACTATAATGTGTCTAGCTCTTCGGTGAATATGCAAAATCATACTGAATTACGTGTTGAGTTCTACAAGAAAGAAAACTGGTGTTAACATTAAAACTAGTGCCAGAGTTATTGTTGTCTTTTTCACTAATAATGGTTGCAGGCCATTTGACAAAAACTTTTATATCCTAGAGTAATTTAAAAAACTGCTTGGATTAATCAAGATATCTATGCTGTGTCACTGCAATTAGATCTATTAGGTTTCTTGGCTGTGGAGTGGCATCAATTTGTATAAACTTATCTGCGTACATCCTGTGCTCAGAAGCTTCTGTGAATATTAGTTTTCATGATAGATACTGTGTCACAATGTACCTCAAAACCAAGAAGGTCTGGTGGAATTCTTTACCTGGCAGAATTTGGAATCCAATATCCCAAAACACATTTCTTTTTTTTTGTGACATGCCAAAAAAAAAAAACCTACATCCTTATAAAAGAAAGCTGTTTAATTTTATTTTATTTAGAGGAAAAAAAGTAGACCCCTCAAGAGATCCAGGAAGCTTGATGGTTACTATAACCTTCTGCTACTTACACTGTCGATTTCACATTCAGATTAACGGAATTATTTCACATTCAGATAACTGAATGTGAAGGTTGGTGTCTCTCCCAGTGAAAATGGTAATCCTGCTTTGCCTCTCTTTTGGGATGCAAAATGATCAGGTATTTAACACAGTTTAAAAATAAACATTTTTCTCTATTGGGTTAATTTGACCAGCCCTGATTCACTTTGCTACGTGACTATTAGGCCCAGCACAGACAATGGAGCAGCACAGAGGTGGAATATCTTCATATGTTGACTGTGTCAGTTCAGATCAGCTTCAATTGATGGAAAGCCAGTTGGATTCATGATTATATCTAAACCTTTGAGATATTTTTATCTATGAACAGTAAGTAAAAATACATCCATTGCCATCTAAGATGAGACCGATCATTCTTCCTGTCTGACATGTCAGTTATAATTTACACAGCTGTGGAGAGACACATCTTAGTTTTCCAGTGTGCCTGCTATATCACGGCTATGCAATTTCATTTTCTGTACACTACCTTCAGGTCAGGACTGGGATTAACTCTGTATCTTAGACCAATATAGGTCAGAATCCATTTTATTTTATTGTTTTCAGAAGAAAACTGTAAAAATAATTATAAGAAAATTAAAAAAAAAAAAAAAGGAAAGGAAAGGAAAGGAAAGGAAAGGAAAGGAAAGGAAGGAAAGGAAAGGAAAGGAAAGGAAAGGAAAGGAAAGGAAAGGAAAGGAAAGGAAAGGAAAGGAAAGGAAAGGAAAGGAAAGGAAAGGAAAGGAAAGGAAAGGAAAGGAAAGGAAAGGAAAGGAAAGGAAAGGAAAGGAAAAGAAAGGAAAGGAAAGGAAAGGAAAGGAAAGGAAAAGGAAAGGAAAGAAAGGAAAAGAAAAGAAAAGAAAAGAAAAGAAAGAAAAGAAAAGAAAAGAAAAGAAAAGAAAAGAAAAGAAAAGAAAAGAAAAGAAAAGAAAAGAAAAGAAAAGAAAAGAAAGAAAAGAAACAATGATTTTCTCTCTTCAAGAAAAAAAAGTCCTAGCTCTTGCTAGTTAAAAAGCAGATAACACTTGAAAGTGCTTGACACTTTTTCTTTCTACATTTTTAGGAAGTACTTAGGTCCAGCAATAATTTTTTTAATCTCAAAATTACATCTTGCATAATGTCTTCTTTCTGTAAGGATCTTTGTGTGTAAATGTAAAAAAAAAAAAAAAAAAAACAAGAATATGTGAATATGTTGGCCCCAATCCAAAACTGTCATGAATTAATCGCTGAAAATTAAAAAAATAAATCATTTTTTTTCCACACAGTGCCGTATTGCAAAAGTGAATTCAATTGTTTAATTGTATATTTATTAGTTTAAAAGTTTCCCCTTCTAAATTTGTAGAATCATAGAATGGCTTAGGGTGGAAAGGACCTTAAAGACAATTTAATTCCAACACCCCTGCCATGAGCAGGGATAACTCCCACTAAACTAGATTGATCAAAGCCCCATCTGACCTGGTCTTGAACATCTCCATGGATGGGGCATCATGACTTCTTTGGGCAACCATTCCAGTGCCTCACCACCCTCTGAGTAAATACTTTCTTGCTGAATCCATCTTGCTGACATCTAAATCTACCCTCTTTTAGTTTAAAGCCATTATGTCTTGTCCTATTGCTAAACTTGTTGAGAAAGAGTTCCTCCCCAGCTTTCCCGTAAGCCCCCTTTAGGTACTGAAAGTTTGCTATAAGGTCTCCCTGGAGCCTTCTCTTCTCCAGGATAAATCACCCCAACTTCCTTAGCCTGTCTTCACAGGAGAGGCATTCTAGCCCCCTAAACATCCTCATGGCCCCTCTATGGACTCACTCGAATAAATTCTTTTAAATCTTTTCATGTGAAAGTAAGAATTCAAAAAACAATGAAAATGTCATCTACGCTTTATCTATAATGCTGAATATAAGAGGTTCTGGCCTGATTTCTGGCCTCAAGACCATTTGAACACAACAGCTGGTGTTGGCAAGCCTTGTGGGCTTGTCCTGTCCGGTAGCAGATACTTGCCGGAGTGAAGTATATAGAATGGTCCAAAGTACAATTAAGAAGTAAGCTAAAAATTAAATAATGCAGATAATCATATGCAAGCTTATTTCCAGGCAGGAGATACTGGTCATTTGGGCTCTAATTTAGAAAAATGAATACTGAATGTCAATCTGAGGTAGAAATTGCTAGAAAAAGAGCCATGAAGTTAACTCAAGATTTGTCTTTCTAAAGTCAACTCCATCAGAGATTTTATAGCTAATCCATTATTGGTCATAATTAATTACCAACCAACCCAGGAGGATAACTGAGAAGTTAGGTATACTACTATACCAGAAGATGGATAATAATTGTATTACTAAGTACATTATTAAAAATAATTGCATTATTAAATCAAACCAATAATTTATATGATTAGAAATATAGATAATCACAATAGAAAGGATAAGGCCCAGATATTAAAAGAAATTTTGCACAGGAGTTAAATAGCTATGTACTGGGGAACAATAGTGTTTGACTAATATTCCATGTTTACTGTGTGTGAAAGTATATGTGATAGGAATATGGGAAAAGTGTGAAAGATTTTTGTTGTGTGCATGACTTTAAATAGCTAGAGTCATTGAAAAGCTTGCAAAGCTCATATGCAAGAATGACTAGTAACATGTGAATGTTACCCTTAGGAAATTACCCATTAGAGGGCTTCTCTGTCTGGGGTGCTTATGATAATAAAAACAGAACAATGACAATTAATCATGAAAGCTACAGCTGAGATGTCACAAGTGGATATAGAACAAACAAAGAAAAAAGTAAGTTTGAAGTTAATCAAAAGAGGCCAGAAAAATAAATGAACTGTGAGAAATATTTAAGTACCATAAACATTTACCACAGTGTTGAATTGCCAGGAAAACTTAATCATTACAGGGGCTACACCCTGGGCATACACTTGAGACTACATAATGAGCACATTTAGTCAGTGAAACAAGTGGAAGCAAGGTTTCCCCAAGAGAAGAGACAGGAAATCTATTTCTTCCCAGCAAAATGATAAATAACCTACCATTAATGTCCCAATGGAAAATGCTCCAGAAAGGTCATAATGTAATAGCTTATTCCTGGCTTTCCAATAAAAGATAAAAGAAAAAAAAAGAGAAAAAAAAAAAGAAAAAAAAAAAAGGAGATCTTTGACCAAAACAAAGAAAAACAAAAACAAACAAACAGAAAAGCTGTGTCACAAGATTTTGTAATAACTCCTTGCCATAAAAGTGTACCTCTTCAGTGAAATCACTGAAACTGCAATTCTGCCCTCTGTGGAGGTCCAATTGCTCCTTATTTCAAAGAGAAAGGATTATTAACTGAACTAGATAAAAGTAGGCTAGAAAGTAAAAGGCTTTCATGTACCTAAAACCAAGCAAGATTATAGAATAGTCTTCCCAGTGAAGTAACTAGAAGAGGCAGCTTCATTGGTTTTCAGAAGGTTTTTAAAATTTTTATGGACAGGATTGGTAACAAGGTTCCTCGATACATGAGATCTTTTCCACAGTTTTTTAAGAAGCTTCTGTTGTAATGATGGGAACATTTTCCTTGTTCTCTGTAGATATTGTTTCTACTAAATAAAATGTCCTTTAGTTGCTTTAAAATTCAGCCACTTGTACAAATAGGGAACAGGAAATAGGCAGAAGGTCTTTTGATTCTTTTTTGAAATGCCCGCAGCAGAATGATGATGTTAGGAGTAGCAGGACAGAAGTACAGACAGTTCATTTTTCAGAGAAGTATAGCAGTGGTTATCAAAGCCACAACACAGTTTACTGCATAGATGGTGCCTTTGCTAGCACTACTAATTATGTAGTGTTAGAACTATGATAATTGGCACAGCATGGTGGATTCAAGAGAATTTTTTGTAACTTCACATTGCACCAGCTGTAACCTGAGGAAAAAGGACATATTTGCAGTATCAATGAACTGTCCAATGAACTCAGCATGTCTAATTTTTCTAAAATTATCAACAAAAGTCTCTGTTGAAAAAAAAATTATTCTTCTCACTTTGGTAGATGCATGTTCATGTGGCTTCTTAAAGACAAATTTTTTAATCAAGATATCCTACAAATTAGCACATCTAATAACATTTTCCCAAGTCATATCCATGATTGCGACATAGACATCTTTGCTTTGATGTGTAAGGGAAAGTAATCCTTTAACTAAGAATGAGCAAGCAAAAAGGAGGGAACCTTTTCTTCACATAAACTTGGCACTTATGCTTCGTAGCTGGTACATGCTGCAGATGAGTTGATAACATTTTGTTTTCCAAAGGAACCTCAACCATTCATGCTTTCCAGGGGTGTTCTGAAATATATGCAATACTCCAGTGATCATCGGTACACTGAAAATTTAAAGAACTTTAAAGATTCTTTTAAAGATTTAAAGAACTTTATTCCCACTGAATGTTAGAAGAGCCGTATTGAGAGCTATCAAAAGCCCAAACACAATGGTTAAGACAATGGTTAGTAAGTAACAGGTGTTCTTGAAAAGTGAGTAAGAACAAGCTAAGTGCAGAATATTTTCCAAAATATTTGCTTTCAGATTCCGTCTACCAAGTTACCTATCTGAGACAGATGTTGCACTTGTCTGTGTATTTTTAAGAGCTCTTGACAGACATTTGCTCCATGAGAGACAATTTCTATTTGTTATGAAAATATTTATACTTGCATTACAGAAAATATTGAATGGCAATTATCTCCTAAGTTAAATTGCTGTGTGAAAAAATATTGTACATAAATTGTCCTTTTAAAAAAATATTTATTTATTTATAGATATTTTAATAGTGACCAATATTATCTAATATTTTCTCTGTGCTGGCCATGATTTTATAAACTTCTGTAGTATTCCCCCATCTGCTGGCTCTTCTTCAGCTGCATACTTACCTGATTGATCCTTCCTCCTGCAGAAATCACTTCATTTGATGCTCCTTTTTTTTCTCTTTTATACCTTTGTTGAACTTAAGTGACAACTTAAGAAGGGGAAACAAACAGAAAAGGCCAGGAGAGTGAGGATATCTAAAGCAGTAGCGATGCTGAAAAAAATATTTGCAAAGCTAAATCATCAAACCCTGCTAGAGCTAATTGCTTCATGCTAGTCTGAACTTTACCCAGGAGTCCTCTGGAAACAGTCAGAACTGTCTGACGGGGGGCTGGCTACACTCACTCATGCCCACAACCAGCTATCATTCCCATGCCCCCCATTTGTTTGGACTACAACCATGAGCTGAAAAACCTAAGATGGCAGAAAAACGTGGGGAGGTAATATATAGCAATTGTTTTACTGCAGTTAGGACACCAAACCAGCTCAGGCAAACTCAGGCAAAAGTGTCACGGATTAATGTGTTTGGTTACTTTACTTCCTTGTATCCTACAGGACAAGTCACAGTTCTTGTGAAGGTTAAACCTCATGGTGGTAAGATGCTCACAGTGCCTTTTTTATGGGCAAGTGACACAAGGTTTCTACTAGCCATGAGCAGAAAATATTGAAAATTTTGCCTGGTGTAGAATGATAATACAATATGAAAAAAAAAAAAAATGAACAGCAATACTTTAGAAGATGTTGCTAACATTCTTTTGTTTTCATAATTAACTTCTCCTGCTGCACTACATAGTGAGAAACATATGCTCTGCGAGCTCCCACTGTTCTTCACCCACCTTCTTTCCCATAACACAAACAAGGGGTAAAAAAATAGAAATCACCTGTGCATGACAAATTTTGTGGGTATTGACCTATTCTTAGGTAGAAAAGCTTTCAAAATGCAGTGTTAATGTTTGTGTTGAATTATGGATGTTTTAGTGATCAACTTTTGTGCTTTTCTGAGAATTTCTGGTGTGTGCATCTCATTCCCCTTTAAGAGAGTCGATGGTTTTAAATATAATTTGAGCAGTAAGGTGTTATTACGTCTCAACATATTGTTGAGACAACTAAAGCTCTCTGAATGGTACCAAAATGGTGAAGAGAGACCAGAGGCTACTGGAGCAATTCCAGATATTGTTAGTTTCCTTCTTTTCCAGGGAAGAGGGTTTCAGTCAGCTGGATAGCTTTCACCCATAATAGAGGCATAATAGAGGACTTGGTCTTCTCTGTTTTTTAATGATGCAGAAGAAGACATGAAGTAGTTTACTGGAACTTGAGTGGATCTCACATATTATTTATAATCTGTCTGTGCAGTTGAATAAAATTCTCACACAGAGTAGAGTTGCTTTCTCCTGGTCAGGCATAACTATAACAGATTATTCAGAATCACTCCTGTTTTTAATCATGTTGTCACTATTACTTTCCTGGAAGTGGAAACTAGATAAAAATCTAGATAGAAAAAAAAAAAATCCCTAAAGTTTTATTTCTTGAGATCTGAAGATTTGTTTGCAGAACAAAAAAAAAAAAAAAATATATATATATATATATAATAATAAAAATTGAAAAGTTCACCAAGTTAAACATGAAATAGAAAGTCTTGAAATTAGGAAGATCTTCCCTTCCTAGAGTGAAATATTTTCACATGATGGGAAATCTCTCTTACAGACATTCTGCCAGACATTTTTGCAGAGAGAAAAACAAGCTTTCCTCCTGGTTAGCAGGATCATTGAGAGTCTTTGAATTGTATTGCTGTTCTTGTCTCACACGGAGACAGTCACTGAAACATTTTTTTCCAAAGATGTTACAAACATCATGAATGTCTTTAGAAGAATAATATGGATATGGAACATATTCTCTTTAATTCTTCTATGTTTGCTCCTTGTGTTTGCTTACTAAGAATCACAGAATCACAGAATTTCTAGGTTGGAAGAGACCTCAAGATCATCGAGTCCAACCTCTGACCTAAAACTAACAGTCCCCACTAAACCATATCCCTAAGCTCTACATCTAAACGTCTTTTGAAGACTTCCAGGGATGGTGACTCCACCACCTCCCTGGGCAGCCCGTTCCAATGCCTCACAACCCTTTCAGTAAAGAAGCTCTTCCTAACATCTAACCTAAAACTCCCCTGGCGTAACTTTAGCCCATTCCCCCTCGTCCTGTCACCAGACACATGGGAGAACAGGCCAACCCCCACCTCGCTACAGCCTCCTTTAATGTACTTATACAGAGCAATAAGGTCACCCCTGAGCCTCCTCTTCTCTAGGCTGAACAAGCCCAGCTCCTTCAGCCGCTCCTCGTAGGACTTGCTCTCCAGGCCCCTCACCAGCTTCGTCGCCCTTCTTTGGACCCGCTCAAGCACCTCGATGTCCTTCTTGTAGCGAGGGGCCCAAAACTGAACACAGTACTCGAGGTGCGGCCTCACCAGAGCCGAGTACAGGGGGACGATCACCTCCCTAGCCCTGCTGGTCACAGTGTTTCTGATACAAGCCAGGATGCCGTTGGCCTTCTTGGCCACCTGAGCACACTGCTGGCTCATATTCAGCCGACTGTCCACCATCACTCCCAGGTCCTTCTCTGCCTGGCAGCTCTCCAACCATTCCTCTCCCAGCCTGTAGTTCTGCTTGGGGTTATTGCGCCCCAGGTGCAGGACCCGGCACTTGGCCTTGTTGAACATCATACAGTTGACCTCAGCCCATCGGTGCAGCCTATCCAGATCCTCCTGCAGAGCCTTCCTACCCTCGAGCAGATCGACACACGCACCTAGCTTGGTGTCATCTGCAAACTTACTGAGGGTGCACTCAATGCCGTCATCCAGATCATTGATGAAGATGTTAAAGAGGACCGGCCCCAGCACCGAGCCCTGGGGGACGCCACTAGTGACTGGCCTCCAACTGGACTTGGCTCCATTCACCACAACTCTTTGGGCCCGGCTATCCAGCCAGTTTCTAACCCAACGAAGCGTGCGCCAGTCCAAGCCAAGAGCAGCCAGTTTCTTGAGGAGAAGACCCACCCCCCCCCCCAAAAAAAAAAAAAAAAAGATATATTTTTCTGTTATCATAGTACCATATAACAGTTCTTAACTACCTCAGTCCTATGTACATGTCCTACCTTACCTGACTCCATACAAAACTGTATCAATCACCACACTTTTTAGGTCCTTCTATTACATATTAGAGTATTATTCTGAAGTATTTTCCTTCATACTTTCATTCCAGCTCTACTTTCACTGCTAAGGTACATTTAGTGTGTTGTTTGCTTGCATTGCCTTTTTTTGGTGTGTGTGTTTCTCTACACAGTTCAGAATTTCACCACTTTTTCAAGTTACGATTTTTTTCTGCTTATTAGAAAATATCTATGATGATTATGTTATCAGCAATGATATTTTCACTTGGAAAAGGCTCTTTATATAAAAGTTGGTAGGAGTATAAAAAAATCTGTAGCTATTCAAATTGCAGTCCTTTTGGAAAAATAGTTTTTAAACATATGTTTTACTTTAAGCTTATTCAAAACACAAGTTGAGAGTTGAAAAATGTGCAAAACTGCCAAACTTAAAAAGAGTGAGAGAGAGGTTGTGCTGGAGCTTAGCTGCCCACCTGAGTAAAACCATGACAGTGGCTGAAAATGGCAACCAGACTCCCCATCTAATATATAAAAATGGTTAAGCATCTAAATGTTTTATACATCTGGAAAACAATCAAAAGAAACAGACACACACAAAAAAAAATCACAACACACTGAACGACAACCCCCATACACTAGCTAATGGAAACATGAAAACAGTAGGACATTTTACATCACACACTTCTTTATGGGGCTTAGTGCTACTGTGTTTGGTGTAACTTCACTTTAGATATATGCCTTGAATCTCTTCCCTGAAGATAAATGTTTTTGCCCTCCGCTTTTTTGTCCTCAAACTAAGCATCCTTTTTCATCCTAATCACATCTGAAGAAGAGGAAAATAATCAGGTTTAGAGGAATAATTCATTGTCAGAACAGGTCTCTAATCTGTTTTTGGATCCTTTTGTCTCTAATATAGCTTTGGATCTTTTTGGCAAATGGAGTGAAAACAGTTTTCTTGAAATTCATTAAGAACTTAGCTATAAACTTATTTTAAAATGGGCGCTAGATTTTTGGGTAGTATTTAAATGCTCAGGATTCTTCTGCAGTTCAACATCAAAGCTTTCACATTTCATAATTCAACATTAATCTTAATGACATTTCATTTCCTACCCCTTACTTAGTGTTAACACAAAACCGCAACACAACACATTTTCAATTCAGCAGAATGAATTACCTCTAGTCTATTTTATGTCTCTTGCTGAGCCATATTCTTAGTATCCAAAACAATTATAAGCCTGATAAAAGTTTGATCTAACAAAAATAATGGTATTTAGCATTTAATACCTGAACTATTTTTTCTTGAATTCCCTTTAGTCTTAGACTTGTTTAGTGCCATTTTTTTTTAGCAGAATGATAATGACATCATCATGCAGCATACTTCTCTGTATTTTACTGAATATTAAATTGGCTTATTTTAAAGTTAGAGATATTGGGATCATTGAATGGGTTGAGTTGGAAGAGACCTTAAGAATCACATAATTCCAACTCCTCTGCTATAGTCAAAGACACTTTCCACTAGATCAGGTTGCTCAAAGCCCCATCTAACCTGGCCTTGAACACTTCCAGCAATGGGACATCAACAGCTTCTCTGGGTGTAGACATACATATTCTCATAGACTATTAATTCTAACAGAAAATGAAAGGACTGTATAAATGAAGTATTAATTACAATTTACTGGGTATTCTATTGTCATAAACAATATTTACCATATCTTACTACCATAGATAAGAAAATCTACTTCCTTGAGTTTTCTTGCTTATTATATAGCCTCTTAAAAAGACACTGAACATATACTTACTAAAGCTGAAAAATGAAAGATCATTTCTGGAATCCATAAAAGATATACTTCCAAAAGATAGAGATGTGCTACGGAATCTATCAGTCCCTTCATCATGTGATTACATCACTGCTTCTAATTTAAATCTAATAAATACTTCAAACCACTAGATTAAGAAATAAGACAGTGAGTCATCCTAGCATAGTAATCCGCTTAAGAATTTCCATTGAATAAGAAAATCCAACACATCTGTTAAGAAAAGATGCTGGAATTATAGTAAAAATCCTGTTGTCCCAAGAGCCCCAAATGGAATATCAACTCCTGAAAAAGGCCAAAATAAAGATGGATGCACTAATAGCTCTTTCTTCAGGGAGAATGAGATGCTAAGACTCTTTACCAAAGTGTAATTACCTGCTCCCTTTGATCTGTGATATCTTTCATATAGTCATTCATACCTTAGGTTTGTTTGTTTGTTTGTTTCAAAACAATGTGCCACTTTGTCACTCCCGAACAAAATGAGGGTTTTTGTCAGTTGTGTAAACAAGATGCTCTTCCAAGAGTTACTTCAAAACAGTGTGCTCCCTTGTCTTACCAGATAACTTCTTCTTCTGACTTTTCAAAATGTCTCCTACACAGTTCTGTTCAATATATTCACCACATGTGCTCCGTTTCTTGGTTAGTTACCAATTCCTTCCTTTGAGCCTTCTTTCTTTCTTCCTAACAGAAAATTATGGCAAACAACGAAATAAACAAAAACCCATTTACTCTGACATTTTCTTTTCACATAAGCTCTGTTTTTCAGACGTCTTTGAAGGAATACTGATCACTGTCTTCGTAGTAACTTTTACAGGAGATTTCCTCTTCTTTTTTAACTGAAAAAATATCTATTTCTCAATTCTCCATCAAGCAGCACTAGAAATAAATGTATGAGAAACGTCTTGTGGAAGAAAGAAATTTCATTTTATATATTTTGTGTTTTATTTTTAATAAAACCAGAATAACTACTAAGTTCTCTGATTTTTTAAAAATTTATTTTATTTTATTTTATTTTATTTTATTTTATTTTATTTTATTTTATTTTATTTTATTTTATTTTATTTTATTTTATTTTCACAAAAGAGAAGTCTTCTGACCTTGTAGAAGTAGAAACAAAGTAAATTGGTTTCTATGTGAATAGAGTATGCAAAGCAAACACTATGAGGGTACACAATATTTGACTATTTACCCACTGACACGAAATAACAAGGACATCAAGGTCTTCTAGCTGAGCGTGCCATTTAATAGGATAGTTCTGATGCATGTTGAGCTGCTTTACAGTTACCACAGGTACACTACATCAACAAATTTGGCTGTGGATGTAGAGTTAAAACAAACAACAAAAAAAGCAAACCTACACCTATGAACACCTATTGAACAATAAAGAAATACATTCAGTCTGGATGGAAATGTACCTTCTGATGAAAAATAAATTATTGACTATTCTATTTTACTAAAATGTGTGTCCTTAACCTGGATATATTTAATAACACTGATGCATTGCCAACAAATACAAATGGCACAAATACATTGCCAACTAAGTCTTCATTCTTGTTTACATTCCACATTCAGGGTGTTCTGAAGTCCTGATGAAAACAATACACTTGCATATTGAAAAGATTGTAAGAGGAACACCTGAAAAGAAAATTAAACTTTCAAAAAACCACTGACTTTAATAATCCAAGTGAAACAAATTCATTGTCCACTTTGTATTCTCAATAATATAAGCAGAAAGACATTATGCAGCAATCTTTCTAAAGAGCTTTAACTTTGTGCAAGTTTTTTGTTCCCTCAAGGTAAAGACATGAAAAATGAACTCAAGACTGGTATTTCACTGATAATTTCAGTTGCTTGACTTCCAGGTGCAAAGGTGTCTTTAGAGGTCTACACCTGAAAAAATAAACCCTTGTCTTGTTTTATAGTCAGTGGGGAGAATGATACTCTTGTAAACAGCGACTCAACTCACCCTAAGGTAAACATCTAAAATAAGTAAGGTGATTCACATCTTTTCTATTTCTCTCCACTGAGAACACAGAGACCATATGTTATCCACTTCTGATGTCGATGTAGATACTATATAATGGTATCTTCTGACTGATCAAATTTGCCTCCACTTTCTATCTTCCAGAATTTCCTTCTGTAGGCTCTTCTGTTCTTAAAGCTACAATTCCTGAAATTTCAGAAAATCTACCTCCAGTTAAAAGGATTGTCACAAGCATAATTGATGGGGTAATTTTTCATACTTTACTTTCAGTGAATTATTGATAAAACTACTTTAATTGAAAAGTCCTACCTTTTCATTTATTTGTCTATAGATTTTCATTGTAAAGCAGATTTCATTAACATGGGGAGGGTGTTAGTTTTGGAGGCTGATAGTCAAAGTGAGAGATTTCTTTTATATTTATGACATGATAGGATGCTAACCTAAGTCATAGAAATTCTTTCATCAGTTAGATCTTTTTAAAACAGACCTACAACGAATCCACTAAAAACATGATTATGTCTCAAATATGCCTAAAATGTACTCAGTACAACTTTGCTCCATATCTATTAAATAATAAACAAAAGGATGTCTGTCAATTTTTAGATAGTTCTGTAAGACCGACTTCAGAATTTATATGACTTGTTACAAGATTGACTTTAGCAACACATACTTGTGTGAAAATGGGCATCTCTCTCTGTCTCTCTTGTTCAGTTCATTATTGAAAAATGCCTAATTTTCAAGGAAAAACCACAACATTTATGGATTCAAAAACAGAAGTCTATTAGTATGAGAGCAGACATTCAGCATTTTGCTCAGGAGTGAAAGATCACACATGAACATTATTTTCCAGCTTCAGAAATGTCATTCAATCATTGAAGAACTTTGTGGATTTTAAGTCCATAACATATATTCCACAGTCACCTAATTCTGGATCAATCAAATTAATTCATGTGTCATTGAATAGTTCATTTAAAATAGTTGTCTAAGCTTACTTTATAGGCAACGAGAGATATGGGTATCTTGAGAGATCTGTTAATCTTAGGTACCATTCTAAGAATAAGATGGATTCCCTCTCTTGGGGGGCCTGTTCACTGCATAGAAAGAAAACTTATGCTAGACACCTAAAACTCTGTGAAATTGAAGTGGTGTGTAAAAATATACAACCAATGGCATCTGAAATACCTTGGGATATACATGTTGTCTGCCTGAATCTGTAAAATATTATACAGAATTTACAGAATCTGCACCCTTTCAGAGCAGGAGTTGAAGGCCATATCAGATAACATAGGAGGGTTTAAAAAGCATTAGATGTTAATGTTTAGACCATATGAATAATTCCAAAGCCTTTATCCGTGCCAGAGTATCTTCATTCAGAGAAATAGGTTTTAGATGAAAAGTCTATAGTTACACCTATACTTCTTTTTTCCCAAGTAACTGAAAAAAAAATGTTGATTTAATAACCTGTTAAGGAATAAAGCTTTCTAACTAGACTGTAATCTCTTCATAAATGTGTACATGTGTGTTTGGGGAGACAGAGGAAAGAGCTCCAAGTCTTCTGTTGAAGCAGGAATAAGGAAGAATTTAACTACCTTAACTTGACCAGTCATTTTGTCACTCTCATTCTCTATCCAGTAAATAATCCCCCTCCCCCTTGTTATTATCTATTTCTATTAAGCAAATTTCCAGGTATGATTCATTTATCTTCAAATTTTATCCTTAATCCTGTCCTTTAACCTTTAAAACAGTCCCTAAAGAAAAATGTCTTACTGGGCTAACAGGAAATGAAAAGCGAGAAATCAGGAAGAATTTCTTGAAAGGTTTCAAGTCTCATCAAATTTGCATCTCAATAAAAGGTTTTTTAGAATCTCATTTGTTTTGGTCTCGCATTTACATTTTGACTTGCTTCCATGGTGTCTTTCGCTGATATCATATACAGGTTCATCTCATGAAGCAATATAATACGTACATCTTTAGGCTAAATATGATAATTATGTCAGCTGCATCTAAGAGAGACAGTTAAGCATCTATAGGTTGATTCCAGCTGAGTGTCTAAGACTGTCAGAATGAATTACCCTCAGGAAGCAGCTCTCTTTCCATTGGCTATGTGGAGAACTTTAATAATTTAACTATTAAGTGTGCTAAGTCCTGTCTATAATGACTTTATTGCAACAGTTAATTCTTCATGTGTTGGTACTTGTAACTTCAAGATATCTGTTATCAGTCTAATGTGTGAAGTGAAAATTTAAGATAAATCAGTTTCTGAGATATCTTTATCTTCTCTTGATATCTTCCAAATACAATCTTGACATCATACAAACAAATTAAAAAGCGTTCCACAACATTCTTCCCTACATATGGAAATGCACAAAGGAAATGTATTTTTACAGAATGACTGCTTTGACTGTTTTGGCTACCTTTACGCAGTACAGCTAGCCATTTGGAAACATTTGGATGGGAAACTTTTTCAAATTTAGTGCACTCATTACAAAGATCAAATGGTCTCCCTTTTGGAAGGAAGGCAAAGAGTGGGAAATTCATGTGTTGATGATTCCAAATGGCTCAAACTTACACAGTTGTGCATAACATTACCACCTAATCAAATTATGCTTTTTTATATACCAATGCAGGACACATCAATTAAAAATAAATAAATAAATACACAAATGTAAAGAAGTAGATTTTGCTAATCTGGTATTTTCACGGCTTTGAATATGACAATTTAAAAAACAAATGAATTACAAAATGGAAGACTTCTTGGATTACATCATTGCAGATAAATACAAGTAAAAGAGCACACATTTGTCATATGAATGTTGCTAATTGAAACTCTGATCACAAACAAAAGATAAAAAGAAATTGAGGACTTCTTACTAGTTCCTGAAGAGACAAAATAATTAATGGATTTGTTTTAAGCCTCCTGAATAATCTGAAACAAACAAACAAACAAACAAACAAAAAACCCCACACATATAAATCTATAGGAATTCATGTGTTCTTACTGATATGTGTACCTAAGAGGACTATTATAGATGTTATCAGCAGAATCATACCCACATCAATACCAAGATGGTGGATTTTCTACTCTGAAAATCCCCCCAAAATATTTTTTTTTGGTGGGTGTGTGTTATTGCATATTGCATTTTAATCAATGTAATATACCTTTTATCTTGATTAATATATAATGAATTATGCTTTGTAACTTTGCACCTCCTACATCAATAGCCATATATAGCTACTGTACCAGATTTTTTATCATCTTGACTATGATGATGCCTATTAATGGACTAATACAAAACACAGTACTGTTGCAGTCCTCCAAAGCCTGGTCAGCCTAGGAGAAGGTTTGAAAATGTACAAGGCTGTATCAGAGTCAGAAGGATGACAGGAGATACAGTATTGAAGGGAAAATTTGTCTTTGGATCTACAGGTGAGCTACACCATTCAAAATTAATACATAGAACAAAGAAACCCTCTTGTGAAGGGAAGTCTGATTTTTTACTGTGCAGTTAGTCCAAAGGGAGAAATCAGATAGATTTTGCTCTGGAGGTAACTATCTCTTGCCAGTGAGTTGTCAGTGAGGGAGCCAGATGTTCGTAGCCAGATTGTCTCACCTCTGTGCCCGGGAAGATCATGGAACAGATCCTCCTGAAAGCAGTGTTAAGGCACATGCAGGACAAGGAGGTGATATGAGACAGACAGCATGACATCATCAAGGGCAAATCATGCCTGACCAACCTGTTAGCGTTCTATGATGGAGTAATGGTATCAGTTGTCAAGGGAAGACTGACTGATGTCATATACCTGGACATCTGTAGGGCCTTTGACATGGTCCCACACAACATCTTTAACTTTATATTGGAGAGAGAGGGATTAGAAGGGTATACCATTCGGTGGATAAAGAATTGGTTGGATGGCTGCACCCAGAGAGCTGCGGTCAATAGCTCAATGTCCAAGTAGAGGCCAGTGGCAAGTGTTGTCCCTCAAGGGTCTGTCTCGAGACCAGTGTTGTTTATTATTTTTAATAAAGATAATGCTGTTTATACTGCTGTTTAATATCTTTATCAACAACATAGACAATGGGATCAAGTGTATCCTCAGCAAGTTTGCAGACAACACCAAGCTGAATGGTGCAGGTGATACAACAGAAGGAAAGGATGCCATCCAAAGGGACCTGGACAAGCTAAATAAGTGGGCCCATATGAACCCAATAAGGTTCAACAAATCCGAACCCAATAAGGTTCAACAAATCCAAGAGCAAGGTTCAGCACCTGGGTTAGGGCAATTCCAGACATGAATACAGACTGGGAGAAGAATTCATTGAGAGTAACCCTGCAGAGAGGGACTTGAGGGGCTCTTGGGTATGAAAAGCTCTACATGAGCCAGCAGTGTGCACTTGCATCCTAGAAAGCTGCTGATGTTCTGGGCTGCTTCAACAGAGGCGTGGCCAGCAGGTCAAAGGAGGTGATTGTCCCTCTCTACTCTGCCTTTGCAGGCCCCACTTGGAGTACTACATCCATCCAGGTCTGGGGCCCCCAGCACAAGAAATATGTGTATCTTTTTAGAGTAGGTCCAGAGGAGGGCCATGAAAATGATCAGACCACCTCTCCTATGAAGAAAGATTGAGAGAGCTGGGGATGTTGAGGTGAGGAGAGAAGAGGCGAGGAGTGGAAAGGAGAGGAGAAAGATTTGCATCGCTGTCCATGGCAGGGGGGCTAGAATTATGATTCTATGATGCTATGATGTTATGATTTGATCATTCTATGTAGGCAACTACAGAGATAGTAGGTGAACCTCTGGGTAATTATTCTGACTGTAGATGTCCCTGTGTCATGTGAGGTGGAACTTAGCTAATGTGAACTGCCTGAAGGACAATGCGAAGTCCACATCTTCAAAGGATTATTTAGACCTCTGTTAGGTACTTAAAAATCTTTAATGTCATTGAACTCTGTGCTTCACAGAACGATTATTTATTTCAAATAACAGGTTACAAACAAGTTATTCTTTCTTGTCACTCACTCCTGAGATAAGTGCATTTTTAAAGTATGATATAGGAAAACATTTGTTTTGTTTGTTTGTTTTTAACAAAGTATTTGGTTACTTCTACTACATATTTATATGGTATAATAGAAGATAGACGTATCCTTAACATTGCAGCAGATACTGTCATTTATATTAAGCTTTGGGACTTTCTCTGATTTGAGAAAGGTCCAGTGTGATTGAGAAATTGAATTACTTATATTTCTCTCTGGCACATTAGGTAATATGTTGTTGTTACAAGAGCCAGGCTAGTGAACAAAGAGATGAGTGAGATTTCTGGACGCAGGTTATATATTTTACAGAAGGTAGAGGAGCAAGTGGAATGATAGATCTAACATATTTGGTGTTTCTCACCTTACAGAGAAGACACTTTTTAGAGTTCTGTCATAGCTAAAATTTTGTAAAGGGTGGTGCTTCACATGAAAACACAGACAAGCTACAAAGGAGCTAACAATAGTGTTTGGAAATAGCAGCATATAGCTGCTAAACTGTGTTCAGTGAAAATAAAAAAGATAGATGTAGATCACTGTTGTCACATAAGTGAGCTGAAAATCCAAAATATTGTGTCTTCCCGTGTTTTAGTGGGAATAGATGGTTTTACTGATCTTAAAACTGTAGGGATATATTCACATATGTATGATAGTATCACATTCCTAGTGATTAAACTTGAGCAAATAACAAAGACATCAGTGTATTCTCATAGTAGATTATTATACTATATAATTAACATTTTAGTAATTGGCTAAAACATTCTTTTGATAGAAATAAACCTATAGAATTAAGTGGGTGAAATTCAGTCTACCTAATTTAAACATAATTTATACCAAATTTTTAGGTGCCTCTTAGGTCAGTGCCACTGAAAGAATTTTTTTCAGTTGTCAAGAGGAAGAAATATGTCTGGTACAGATGTAAATTTAGGAAAGGACATTATCCTTTGGAGATCTCCAAGAAATCTGATTATGGGGAATATATAAGCAACGAATCCTATATAAAGTTTCTCACAGTTTAAAAGTGTTTTGGGTAGCTAAGTTGAAGAAATAGATCATACACTGAATATTTACTGCCTTTTCTGGAACAGGAAGAAGAATAAATGCTGGTTACCCTGAAAGTTTTTGACTCCCTCTTGGAGTTCTAGGAAGAAATATCAAGAAAGTTGTGGGTCAGTTTCTTCCTTGAGGTATTTCCACCGTGGTCCTCTTCAAGTTGTTCATTGCACAGGATGTGTAATTGTCCTAGTAATGAAATCTAGTCCATAGTGGTTAAATTGATAGATGTAACCATATGAGACAATGTGAAACACCTCTCTGGGAGAAGTATAAACTACTGAGTTCCTGTGAAAACTTCATTCACAATAATTGCTGTGCCAGAGCTGCTATCAGTAAAAAATCATATGTGGAATTTTATAATATTTGGAAATGAGAAAAATAGATTGAATAGCATCAAAATACAACATTTTTATTAATTCTATTTTTATTTGATATGGAGAACCACTACACAATAAAGGAAAAATTGAAGCACTTGATTCATGGGGCACTGAATGGATTCAGATACATTTGCTCTTCTCTGCTCCACCCCAGACAGAAACATTTAAATGGCAATACATTTCATAGTAAGGTAAAGACAAGTAACTCCTGTCAGTAAAGGTGTTGTAATTTCTTCTCCATAAAATGCTCATTATAACTGCTTGTTTTAGGTCCCTGCATACCTTTCATTGTAAGAGAAAATGATCCACAGACATGAGGATTGTCTTTAAAATATATAGAAATATACATTTTAGTCTAAATAGTGTAATATTTATTAGCCTTTCCTTCATGACCATTTGAAGCTAGGATTCAAAGTTTCAAATGGCCAAATGTACTTTTAGTTTATATTTAAAGAAAAATCAATGTTGATGATTTTTCCTTTTTTTTTTTTTTTTTTTTTTTTTTTTTTGTAATTTCATGATTACTTCACCAAAAATATATAAATATTCCATGGATCAAAGGACACCACTTTACCTTTTTCCAAGGAAGTCTTTAACTCACTAAAATGGTTTCTGAAGAGGTATCCATCTAAATACATGACTAATGTATTCCTAACTTGTCAGTGATCTAACTCTATGGGAAATGTGACACATATTTCCATATTGTATATCCAGTAATTTGATTACTAGGCAACTTTGTCGTGGTTTGAAGCTATACATTCAAATTCCTTCTAGATGAAGATAAGCTCTTGTCTTCATCTTGTTATGAGGTCCACAACTCTGTCTATGGAAGAAGCAGTCTCATTACTTTGCAGATACGACAACACTATTCTACAAATCAGTTGGGCATTGCTTGTCTTGGATGGGGGAGGGTTGAGAAGGGGGGAGAGGCTATGGGATATCAGTTGCTGTGCAATATTTTGCCCTGGCTTTCAGCTACTTCTCCAAAATGGTGTGGATAATTTATTTATTATACCTGCCATCCCTGTATGAATATCTCAGATACTCTACAGCATTTCAGATAGACCAAGATGAAAGCAGAGGTATTTGGCTCAGCAGAGGGATGGATTCATCTGGTCACGGAACGGACAACAGCAAAACACTTGGAGAAAAGAAGAGCTAGATGTCTCATGCACTTGAGACAATTTAGCTAGTTTCTTCCTGGCATTAGAATCTTAAATTTTGTGTAAATATCCTTTTTTACACTTTGTGTTTATTATATGTCTGCCTGAACTTTCAGCTATATACCCTAATGAGAGAGAGCAGAATAATTGCAAAACTGTACCATAGGTTTAAAAATATTGGCCCCTGAATTGGCTGTTCCTTCAGATTTTATAATACATTTTTTAAGCTTTCAGATCCAGATAACACTCTTTTTCTCCCCTCCTCATGCATAAATGTCAAAGAAAAAACCCTTTACTTTCTATTAATAAAGCCAAATTGTGTCTATCTTATCATCAGATTTTTGCTTTAAACCATGGATCTTCTATAACTGATATGAACTGATATAACTGCTATTGGGATATGGATAATTAGGGTTCTGTATTAATCACCGTTGGCAAGCTGCAGCAATGATTAAGGAAAAAAAAAAGGCTAATTTCACAGTTTATCTATGGCATAAAATTCTCCAAAAGGGTCATTTATATTGCTGAAAAGATTCCTAGCTCTTTTAATTTTTGTTTCAGCGCAACAATGTAATAAGAAAGATTAAAACTGGCTCTCAAATGGACTGTAATTTATTCCTTTAATCAAAAAATAAATACAGAATATTATATAATTATTGAAAAAAATATTATTGGGTGAAAAACAGATCTATACGGAATTCTTGCTGTTTGCTACCACTCCTGCAACTGAAAAACAACTACTTAATGTTTAATAGACCAAATATGTGTAATGAAGTTTATGTCTTGGCCTTTCCTTTTTTCTTCTCCCCTCAGTAGAAACAATGTCTAAATAACCTGTTTCTGCTAAAAAATGCTGGACTCCTGTGGTGGGACTTGTGGAATCCCATGTATCTTTTTTTTTTTTTTTTTTTTTTTGTCTTTTGTTGTTGTTGTTGTTGCTATTGTTTTTTATCACATATTTCATACATACTTTATGAAGCTGGTTGCTGAATGCAATTGGTTCTATTTGACATGAGGAGTTCTGCCCCCTGCCATTGCTGCAGAAGAAACTTTTTTTTTTTTTATTGATTGCAATTTTCTTCTTTATTATAGCGTCCTTCAAAGAGACAAATATTACAATTCTGTTTAGGAGAAGATATTCAGCAATAGCTGTATAAGTGGCTGAAGTGCTAAACAGCTTCCTGCCAAATAAATGCAGTCTTACTGTCAGAGTGGTTCTAGTCTGAAGGGCCATTCATGAGAAGATTTTAGAAAAAAACTACAGATCTCATGATCTCCAACCCTGAAATCATCTGTTCATGCCTAGGAGAGCTCTATGAAATCTGGGTGCTATCCATTGTCACAGCCGTCTTGTAATAACAAAAGGATTAAATCAGACAAGAGAGGAAAATGGGAACTCTGCTTCTGTTGTAATTCCTCTACCTCCAACCAAATCCTCAAATATTCTAACATCTTGTTTAAGCAAGAGAATAAGAATATAGGAGTGTAGAAAGGGGAAAACAACAACAATAACAACAACAACAACAGCAAAACATTCATGTAGGGAAAACACCTTCACAAGATAAGCTTCAAGAAAATGACTGCTCTCTAGAAGTAAATAAATGTATCTAGTGCTAGAAAAGATTAGTCAAAACTGTCTTAAACATATCCATTAAAATCTCTGTTAAAACCCTATGCACAACTTTCCATTATGTTATGTCCCACTAAGGTACTACACGCTTGGACAAAGTGATTTTCAATTATAACTTATACCCCGAAGCTGTCAACTATATTGGTCAGAATTAATCTCTACTTCAGCTTTGTTGCCTGGTAAAAGGCAGTATAGGGTGAAAGTACAGACAAACCACACAGAAAAAAATAACTATGGCACAAAACCCTTTATTAGTAATGAAACGTTCAATTTTTCAGTTGAGTACAAAAGTTATGTTTCAAATTGTATGAAGATTTATTTATATTTTTGGTTTGATTTTTATCAATAGGACAAGATTAGTACAAAAGGTTGCTTTAACAGAGTACACATAGAAAAATACAATTCATAAAATCATTCATTAATAATTTTGTCATTTCACTGTAGCCTTAATTCCTTTTTTTTTTTTTTTTTTTTTTTTAATAAATAGAGGCAGGAATACAAGTTATACACCAGCTTATATAAAAAGCTATACATCTAAACCAGTGGCTTAAGCACAAAACAAGAGACAGAAGACATCATTAGTGATGTATTTTGTCCCTGTTCAACAAGCTCTTCCAGTACCTAGTACAACCAATTATCTAATCTGTGGTCTCCATGAAAGGACCTACAAAGTAAGAAGGTGCCTTTATCTGTCTGTTGACCAGCTAAGGAGACCAGTTTACACTGCCTGACTTTCTGGCAGTACTGGGTGAGTTAAATCCAGCACATGGAAATTCTGATCAGCTTCTAACAGCTTTGAGGCCAAATGTTTTGTTAAAGTATTTCCAGATGACAGCACAGTGACAAATAATAGCAGTAAGCCAAGTGCTAGCATACCAAGTTTATATTGTATAAGAAGTGTATGAGATATATAAGATGGATATCTAGGACACAGACAGTTATCAGTTCCAAATTCCTCCACAACAAACAGCACCAGCAAAAGGACTAATACTGAAACAAAACCAAGGACAACAAAAGTTAGAACAAAAGGAATAAAAATTAAGATCCTGTGTGAACATAGGAAAACTGCTGTATGGTCAGTAATATAGATGGCGATGGTCACAACAACAGCAGGAACAAAATGTCTCCCAGTTGCTATTCTGGAGTGTTTAGCAAATATTATCCACTTACGCTGAAGACACTAACTACAGAAAAGATAATCCATTAACAATTACATATGAACTTCCATGGGTGTTTGCAGTTTTGGAAGACAGATTGCACAGTTGCTGCTTCTTCATTTAAAAAGCTACATGAAACTTAAAACTTTGTGAACGTTTGTTCTCTGAAAGCTGAGAATGACAAAAGATATAAAATACAAAATCCTGATTTCATCTTCTTTCTTTCTTTCTTTCTTTCTTTCTTTCTTTCTTTTTTTCTTTCTTTCTTTCTTTCTTTCTTTCTTTCTTTCTTTCTTTCTTTCTTTCTTTCTTTCTTTCTTTCTTTCTTTCTTTCTTTCTTTCTTTCTTTCTTTCTTTCTTTCTTTCTTTCTCATCTCTTGTCTCTTACTAATTTCTCTTTCTCTACTTTCTCTCCCTTACCTGCCTTCCTCTGACTCGACAAACAGGGGAAGGGAAGGGAAGGGAAGGGAAGGGAAGGGAAGGGAAGGGAAGGGAAGGGAAGGGAAGGGAAGGGAAGGGAAGGGAAGGGAAGGGAAGGGAAGGGAAGGGAAGGGAAGGGAAGGGAAGGGAAGGGAAGGGAAGGGAAGGGAAGGGAAGGGAAGGGAAGGGAAGGGAAGGGAAGGGAAGGGAAGGGAAGGGAAGGGAAGGGAAGGGAAGGGAAGGGAAGGGAAGGGAAGGGAAGGGAAGGGAAGGGAAGGGAAGGGAGAAAAAAAAAGTGCCTCATATTTTTATGCAAACATTTGATAGTGATTTATGTTATAGCAGCTGCTCTCAGGCCTAAGATGATGGATTGGACCCAATATGATATAAATCCTAAATGGTAAACATACAAATGCTGCATTCAGCTTATACTGTCAATTTCACATGGATGTGGACGCTATAAAAGAATAAGGATAACCCTTTTTGGCAGACTTTCTTCTTATTGCTGTTATTAATATTTTTTATTTTTATTAACCTATTTATTTATTTTTACAACTTTTGTCTTAATTTCATAATCATTTGAAACCTGTATTATCTTTCAGTTGATTTTGGTTTTGTTTGTCCTTCTGTTTTGCTCCTCATTCTCTGGGCCTTTTCCCTCTGTCACTGTAGCTTTGTCAGTTTATTCTCAAAGCTGGCAGTCCAGTAGACATCCCTTCACATCTTCTCCTCTGCTGTTAAACCAAACTGCCCAGAATAGTTTGTTGTAAAGAAATCACAGTCTCCCATTGTATAAATTGCTGATGAAATGAGAAGACATCAATGGGTGGGTGAAGTACATTGAACTCTGGAGAAAAAATAATACCTCTTTGATGGTGAAAAAAATAAAAAAGATTAAAAAAAGTAATAAAAACACACAGTCACAGAAAAAAGTGATAAAACTAATTCATCATTATATTTAAGTGAAAGTCATGGATTTTTACAGATTGAGATGAAAGAAACTGAAGGTCAGAAACTCAGGTCAACCCGAAGCCCAGCCCCTTCAGTTTCATACTGAAGAGAAACCTTTTTTCTAAAGCCACAACTGATTATATATAATCTTTATTTTATAGTTTCATGGTTGACAGTTCTTCCAATATAGAGAACTAACTGCTGTTGAACATATTTTTGTTGTTAGTTAGCCAGGAAAAATCTATTCTAAACCCATCCCCTTGTGTTAACATTTTTCTGTAAGTATATCTGAAAACTATTGGGAAGGCTCTGATTTTTAGCACACTGGATAAAACATAATAAAACAGCTAAAATCAATAAGCAGGATGAGATGGTCATTGTTATTCCAAGCTTGTTTCTTCAAATTGACAGTTGTTAAGCCTTTTTAAACTAAATGGAGAGCCAGAGTAAATGACATACCATTGACTAGATCTTACCACATGACAGGGATTTTCATTTTAGACTCTCATGAATTTTGCTGAGATTTGTAAGCAAAACTTACATGCAACTGTATTACTGCATCAAAAACTATACTCTCTATTGTCAAGGAAAGGAAAGAAGGTGATCAGTTTGGTGACTGGTGATGCTTTTAAAATATGACAAATATTTTCAAACAAATATTGAGGAAAAAAGTATTTTTCATAAAAGGTTAGTGGGTATTGATTGATGCTAATATTCCTTTTTATGATACCTAGGTTTAAAAAAAATCTTAGTACTCTTTGTAAATCTACAGTTCTGGCAGATTTTTTCAGACAATGTAAAATTTCCACCTTGTCAACTTTTCTGCATTATTAATCCATCCTAAAGAATCCATTAGTTTATAGAAAAGGCCTAAATTAGCCTGCAATTTAAAATAGTTCTCTTAGCTGAAAATGTTTGCTGACAGGCAAGGGAATACCAAACGTTATGGGTCATGTTATATGACTATACATCCACAGCAATGTATTTGAAGAAGGGTACAGGTGGGAGGACTGCATGAGCGATGCCAAGCGAGGTAGGTTTATGCGAATCAGTCTACCCAAAGGCTCTGGGTAATGCAATGCTACTCTCTGGTCTGTGGGTAGGAGATTATGGCTTTTGGGGTCTTTTCATCCTGAAGTTAGGCTGGAGGTTGGAAGAATAAAATGCAGCACCTAGAGGCCTCTAGGTGCCTCTTGCATACAGATTGATTACTGTTTTCATGCAAGTGAAATTAGTTTTACTTGTGGATCTTACTGCAGCTAAATCTTAAAGGATGCTTTAGATTGATAGTCTTTTTATTCTTTTGGTGATATTGTTACTCAAAAAATCCATCAAAAGCCTACCTTATATATTACAGAAGAGAGAATTTCTTACCTGATTTTTCTCTGAAGATGGAAGTAAAAAGGAATGACCACAAGCTCAGTGTTGCAAGATATTTTAAACTTCTCAATAGCTGACTTCACCTGGAGTTGAGAAATATATAACACTTAATTGTCATCCATGATTTGTGAAACACTGTATGTTCATGAAAGCATGAAAGTGAGTGAGTTACATTTGTGGCAAAAAAAAAAAAAAAAAAAAAAAAAAAAAAAAAGTGAAAAGTGCTCTATATCAGTCTAGTACATAAAGACTAATATAACGTTTAAAAAAAAATAAATAAAACAAACAAAAAAACAACAAACAAACAACAAAACAAAACAAACAAACAAAGAGCTTCTTAACAAGCTCTTACGTTTCCTGAGTTCTTTGTGCACTGGTAGCCAGGACTAGTCAGACAGAACTTCAGCTGGTCTTCCTTTTCAACAGCTGGCTTTCCCACAGAGTTGTTCTGAGGTAAACTCCTCAAAGACAACAACAAGAAGAGATGAGCTAATCCAAATGCAACTATTCAGTCAGGTTTAGATAATAATCACTACCAGGACAATTTATAGTTTTCAGCTTTTCTCAGCAGTACTAACATACCAGATCTCAAAAACTGTATTAAGTCATGGACTGACATGAATGCAGAGCAATTAGCACAGACCATGAAAGGAGCATTGCAAATGACTTTAATATGTTAAGTTTAATTTGAGCTGTGTGTTCACACTAGTTTATAGGAGTAAATTCCTGTTCTCATTTCCTATAGACAGAGATAAATTGGTCTTCTTTATCAGAACATTTGGTGATTAGGAATGTTATTCTCTTGCACGTATCTTCCATCATGCAGTATAGTCGCTCAATAAAAAGATGTGCTCCAAACCAGTGCATCCATTTTTCAATATAGCAATGTACAGCAATAGGTTACTGCTTTTCCAAAGCTATTACTTTTACTGTCAACGTGACTGCTGTTAAAATCTGTCTCATTAGACAGGATGAATTGGAACTGCATAAAAAATCTGATCAGACAAGAAATGAAGTTTTAGTATATTCCTGTATGTACCTAAATGTACACACAGATACATGTGCACGTACATACAGGATAGTCGTAAAATGGGTACAAGTGTGGATATGACATTTATGAGAGAAAAATATGCACTTGTTCTGTGCATATGAGCAGGTAGATAATATAACACCTACCCTATAAGTAAACTGTAAAGTAAAAAAGTCCAAATGCCTATTTTGGGGAGTTTATGAAAGGACAAGGGTATAAGCATAGAAACACGATTTCTAAGAGCATGAAAAATGAAAGTAATTAAATAATGTGGGAGATGTGCCATTTTGATATGAAGTCCTGGAGATGGCTCTGGGATATAAAAATAAACTTAAAAATCTGAGAAGTAATTGATTACCCTATGAAAGCTAGTTTAATCATGTAATTTCCCCAGTGACAGAGGCATTAGAATTATAATCCCTGAGGGTATATGGATGAAGGAGTGAAGTGAGCCAGCACTGAAATTCTGGCTTGGGCTGTCACTCATAATTAAGTCTGTAAGTGTCTGATTTGATTGCATGTTGAGCAATGGTTCAATCTGGTTTAAGTATTCATGTGTGATCAGTGCTTCTATCTTTTCCTAATTGCTTATCAGATAGCTATGTTGCTGATGCAAGATGTGAGCATCAACCTCTGCTAGATATAATCCAGGCAGATGCACTGTATCTTTGAAACACACATATTTCAGTCCACTGATGTTACGTGAACCTTCCACTGTATGGAACATTGCTTGAGAAAAGAAATAGAATATTTTTCTGGTTTATAAGAAGAAAAAATAGTTCAAATAGATAATGAAGTATGTCATCCTAGATCTCGAGATGATGCACATCCTAGTGAGGTACCACTCAACCATTGGAACAGCCCCAATGTCCATCATAATTCAAAATATTGCTGAGGATGGGTGTTTCAAATGTGAAAGAGAGTAACAAATTTTAGTGATAGGTCATTTATAAGCAAAGAGTGGATTTCTATGACTATGTCTATCCACCCATTGTTCGTAGGTAGACTAATTTAAAATCGGATACTCAACCATACAAGCTTAGAGGGTATAAATCGTAGATTTTAGAAGGCAGTCAGTGCTGCAACTTTATGATTTTGTGCATTCTACTTGGAAAACAAATAACCACTTTGGCCTTAGTTAAACTTTTAACTGAGGCCAATTATACTGATTTAATGTCAGCAGCATATCTCATTAAGAAAATTGACAACTTGTCTGATGATTTTTGATACCATGTTTTTCTGAACCTTGTACATAAAATGCTTTACCAATATTTTGTTTGTGGCATAGTGACTGCATACAAAGATTAATTGTCATTAACTTGTTTCTAAATGATTCTGTTTGCATTTCTCATTTTATGTAAAAGGAGTGAATCACTATCAAAGACCCAAATTACCTATGTAGTGTGACTTACTCATTGTTCTTGCATGTACATGGGAATCACAGTCTGCAAATTCTGGTACTTTCATAATTACATTTAAGTAGATCTCAAAAGCAACAACACCAATAAAACCCTCCCTTTCCCTTCTCAGCAACTAAAAGCTTAGAAGCCTTTTTTTTTTTTTTTTTTTTTTTTTTTTTAGCTTAGTTAAAGTCACATTTCTGCACGCAATCTCAATACAGCAATGTGGGAACTAAGAAAACCAGACTACAACCAAAATGCCAATGGGCAATGTCAACCACCATGCCATGGAAAGGCAGCCATCTCCACAGAACAAGCAAATTAAAGATAGTATCTGTCTAAGTAAGGTATTCATGAAAGAGGTGCTTAAAACTGTCAGCATTAATCGTCTTTGGCATTTTATAAATTATACTTTTTGGGAAGACTTGAATGTGGTCTCCATTACAATCAAGTATGGGAGCCCTTATACTCATGATCCATAGTCTGCAGTCTTACAGTGGCAATTCTACCTGATATTAGTATATGACTTGTTTGTGTGCAGTTTGCCGTTTTTCTGTTGAACTGCTACATTCCTGTTTCAGTTCCACACTACCAAAAGCAGAGGGTGCTCTTTAGGAGTTTAGGACAGGGCTAGTCCCAGGACTAGTTATTTCCAGGCACTTGTTTGTCCAGTCTTGAATAGTGCAAGTCTGTACTGGGAAAGTGCTTAGGAATTCAATGGACACTAAAGTTTGTCTACCCAGCTTCAGCAACCTGTGGCTTGCCTGGCAGTGATTCACAAATTGTCTTAATGTATAATCCTTGTTACACTTTGCTGTTAAACCTTTCATTTATTATGTAAAGTGGAATTTTGCACTTCTAATTCTTTTCCTAGTTCTCTATCTACAAATTCTATATTGCAAATCTGTATTTCTCCTGTTTTCATCTGTGTTTCTTAGAGCAGTTTTCAGAGCAGCTGGGGACCATAACAGGAGTTAGCTTCCATGAAAATGAATGTAGGATCGTGGTGTTTAAAGGTGAGACGTATCTTATGGAAGATCATAAATTCTTTCCAGATGGTGCTTAGAGCTTAGCTTTTCACAGAGCAAGATGTAATTTTTGCATCCAACAGTAGTTATGGTGGGAAGCTGTGAAATGTGATGCCAGGGAGCAGCAGGAGCAGGTTTGCCCACAAGATGGGGGTGGTGCCTATCTGGACAGCAACACTGGGCTCAGTGGGGCCTGGGCTGGGTGCAGGGATGGGGTCCCAGCCTATGCCTGCTCTGAGCAGGATCTGGGGATCCCAGTCAGGCTGCTCAGGGACACATAGCCCTGTTGGTGCTCTCCAGGTCCTGACATGTAAACTAAAAGATTGTGTCCAAAAATAAGTGAATAACTACCTCTATATGAAGAATTTTATTCCAATAGTGACGTTATATGATACATCTATAAGGTAATAATGCTCTAAAGGAACACTTTCAAGTTCAAAGGTTTGTTAGTGTTTATTCTAATAGGTTTGATAGGCAAAAACTAAACAAAAACATTAGATTATATTGGTTCCTAAAACTGCTTACAAGTGGATAGTTTTATTTAGTAAATATGTGACTACCTTTCATAGCAGTAATTATTTAAAATTCATCGGCTTTCTTGTTTAACATCTTACATAAAGAGCAATGGCATTGCAGTTTTCCTCCTAGAAAAAGCAGTAGTTGATCAGCTTGCAAAATATTGACCATAATATTTCTAAACTCATCAACCTTTCCAAAACCATTATTTCCAAGCTGAAAATGCAAATGCTGATGACATGCTATTAGAAGGATACTTTATGCCTCACATTTATAGCTAGCTACAGTAGGGTGTAACTGTTCTAAGGATTAAGATCCCATACAAACACATTAAATTAAAATGTAAAGCGGATTTGTTGCTGTGCTTATGATGGCAATTACTTCTTCTACTTATTTGCTAAAATCCAGTCAACAAATATACCAGTCCACTTAATCTAATGCTCAATTAGCAAGGCGAAGTGTGCATTGTCAGCCTCTCTGTAGGCAGATGTGAAGAAAATACAAGAAAGACTCTCTGAGCTCCATGCTTAGGCCTTGTCATTGCATTAATGTTTTTCAGATTTTAAGCTCTTTGCTGAAACAGGACAAGTTCATATAATCATGGACCATGAAATATGTGACTACAGTTAACAGTCTCTTCAGGGGAGAGAAGTAATTTCCATATGAAGTGACTGTTGTAACTTTAATGAGTTTCCAAATAGTTGCAAGACAAGATAAAGTAATTTTATAGTTAATCTTTTAAATGAGAGAGTCTTTCTGCGGATGTTTGCTTTGCTTTTCTATTTCAATCTCCATACTAGATAATGACCAGGGATGGGAAGATATTTATTTTGTTGTGACCGATCACATACCCAATGAAAACTGAGCCTTTAGATTGTCTAAAGATGTAAAACCACAGTGAAAGAAATATCTGAATTTCCCAGGGCCATTTTTTCTTGATCAGAAACTTGATCCATGAGTGTTCCTGTTTGTCTGACATTGTTTTCACTGTGTTATAAACTCTTTCTCCCTCAGGCACCAAAATTTGATTAATTTTGAATTTCTTCAGAAACATAGGTATTTATATTTGTCATTGTCCTTATCATGCAGAAATATGTAACTTGCTTCCTTTTATGGCAATAAATGATGATTGAGGGATGCCAAGGATATTTTTGTAATTTTTCTGTGGGTAGTTTAAGTAGTTTATCGTGTTTTTATATGTAGGTCCCCCTCCCCTTATATGTATGGTAAATATGAAGTACCCTTTTTTGATTTTTTTTTCACATAGCCTCTAGAACAGTGCTCCTCTCCCCCCACTATTTTTTTTTTTTTTTGTCCTGGTCATAAGTGAAGGAGTCCTTCACCCTTTCAATTCAAGCCAGTTCTTCTTGGAAGCTTGCAAGGTTTAGCTCTTGCTATTTGTTCTTATGTCTGCCTTCTACTTTTGTCCTTGCTCTGAGATTAGGAGTGCAAGGAGCAAAGGGCTGACAAATCTTGTTTTCTAGGTTTTCTGGTTAAAAGAAATACCCTGCATAATTCATAAATAAAACTTCCTGTAGTATATGTACATGGTCAGTCCTTTGAGCCTGAGAGAAACCCCAGTGTTTTCAATGAGATTCTTTTCTTGTTTAAGAGTTTGCCCACGCTGACAGAACTGCAAAATTAGGGGCTTTTATTATCATTATTCAAATAAATTGAATGAATTCAGATATTTCAGCTGCTAATCTGAGGTAAACGAAGTTTCAGATCTAGCACGATTTGTCCATTATTAGCACTTATCTTTTTAAAATGTATTTCTCATCTTGTTAAAAAGGATGTAATGGCATGGTTTTGCCAAACAACTATCTGTTTCCTCAGGTTGCTATGAACCTGTGCATCATACCTGGATGATAAAAATATTTTATTGTTTGATGGAGCTTTATTAAGGTTTTAGAAATATTATGCGATTGTCCAGATGGAAGAATTCATTTCTGAAATTTAAAGCAACATCAAAATAGTAGCATATATGAGTTCTTGTAATATGCATTGATAAATACTTATGAAATTAGACAGCAATCAAGAACTCCTTCAGTTATGATACAAAATATTACTGGTAATTATTTTCCATAGAGTACAAAAAAGATAAGTTCTTCTCCTTCTGTTTCCAGATGGCAAAGATGGAAGGTAATTGTAATGGTGTGACAGCTACAGTACATATAAAAGAGTAATAGTAGACAACCCATATTTTATGATAGCATTGCTACAGTGATTTAAAGGTAAAGGAGCCTTTGAGAAACTAATGATTGATAATTGTCAGGTATTTTTATTGACTAACTGTCAACAAAACACATTGTAAAGTCTTAGAAATATATTATATGATCTATAATCTCTAGTAAGATAAAGTATTTTGACATGTAAAAAGAATAAAAGAAAACAAACAAACAAAAAACAGACAAAAGCAAATTATGTTCAGATTTCTGTTATATGGGACAGAAGTAATTGTGCAGGTTCATATTTTTTGTAGTCTGGGAGATGGTAACAGACTTGATCTCACATATTCCTACCAGAAAAAAATGATAACTGAATATTGCTGTGTATAGACCTCTAGACAGTATGATGTATCTATTCATGCAATATAACTTGCTCTTGTGTATTTTTGTTTGTTTGTTTTTAACTTTCTTGAGGATCTGTCTCCTGTTACTTAATACAATAGTGCATTTCGTCTGTCTTCCTTACATATCTCCATAATACATGTATTTCAGTAGCATAAATAATTTTGAATTACCTTTTTTTCTTTTTTCTTTTTTTTTCTCCCTAATTCAAAATGCATGAAATCAGGTGGGAAATGCTGACAACAAAAGATGTAATAGGAATCTACAAAACCATGACTGGAATAAACAGTGTCTCTGTATCATCCTTTCTGACAGGCCAGATTCAGAACAGGCAAAAAGAAAATATCAAACCTGTGCTATTCCTTGAAAAAATTGGTTCTGTGGGGTGTGAAAATTTCACACTAGCTCAGGAGGAGACTGGGCATTGACCTGTAAAAAAGTTACTAAATACATACATTCAGAACAAATTTTTCTTAACTGAAAAAAAGCTGGACACTGAGAGTGTGTCTAGGTGTGGAGATACTATTTCATATATATGTCTCCTTTTAACTCTTTTTGATTTTGTTTACAGACATGTTTCTGTTGGTTTTCCCCCTAAAGACAGACCTAATACTGGCAGTGACAGAAAAACTAGGAATATTTAAGTGGAAGGAGAAAGGTAGGAAAGAAAAAGAAAAAGAAAAAGAAAAAGAAAAAGAAAAAGAAAAAGAAAAAGAAAAAGAAAAAGAAAAAGAAAAAGAAAAAGAAAAAGAAAAAGAAAAAGAAAAAGAAAAAGAAAAAGAAAAAGAAAAAGAAAAAGAAAAAGAAAAAGAAAAAGAAAAAGAAAAAGGAAGAGTTGGAATGGGAAAGAAGGATGAAATGGTCATAAATGTGGAAATAATGAAGGACATTGAGTCATCACAACACCTTACTCTGTTCCCTGAAAATCCAAATAATTAGCGATTCATTAGATGAAGGGACAGAAGTGATTCTTATATTCTGTAGGATCTGCCATACCTCCCTAGCTTCTTCCTTTTTGTGGAATAGCTGACCAGTTTGCCTACAACCAGGAAACAGTTAAAGTCCCCAAACTTGGCAAAAGATCAAATGAAAAGTGTATATTCTACTATCAACTAACAAATATCTAGGCAGTTGTTCCATCCTATGGTCCATTAAAAGACTTCATCAAACGGGGAAGATTAACAATTTTTTTTCTGAGTAAGAGTAGAAAAAGTTTCATCACCAATATCTATGGTGTCTGCTGTGGCAAATTAGTCTTTCTGTAGAAAGGAAAACACATTGGTGTTACTAAAGAAATATCATTGCCTAGTACACCATTCTGGGCATGTCTACATTAGCCAGGGTTTTCTTCCAGCAAAACAGCTTTCAATTATAAATCCAAGCCAAACTTTGGCAAATGTGGGCCAATGCGGTTAGGTAACTACATACCCACATGCCAAAACACCAATTTCCGTGTTTTAGAGTTTTAGAGTTTGCAGCTACTGAACCTTTTAAATAGGTTTATTCATTTCCAGTATAACAACATCAATAGCTGATCTGCCTCTGCCAAACTGGACAGTGACTGCTGGTTCCAAGCTAAAGTTCAGAGATTCAGTATGGCAACAGACACATTCTAGTGAATGGACAATGAATGCTCACAAAGTAAACAGGCTTAGTAAGTCAGAAGAGCCTTTTAGAGCTGTAAACTCCTGTTGTCATCTTGCAGTCAGTAGTCATTGGCTAGTCCTTCTTTTCCCTATGCCTCAAACTCTAAAAAAGAGGCCCCAAAGAGGCCCCAGAGAAAGTCACTTGTGAATCAGAACCTCCGGATGCTCTGCTTCCTTGTGGTTCCTCCCTTTTTATTCTTTTGTTGGTGCAGCTGCAGCTGGGAAAGAAAAGTAAATATAACTGCTGCTGCTGCAAAAATTGCAGCCAAAAAATAGTCATTAGTGCAGCAATTGCAAAGTTGCAGCTGCCCAGATAAATATATCTACATGTAGCTATGCTCAAATCAAAGCACTACAGCAACGACAGATGGTTTTCCCCTAATTGTTGCTGCTATATCTCAAACTAGGATTTTTCAGAGGAAGTAGTTAGTTGGTAGTGAGCTGGCATGCCCAGAATTCCTGGACAAGTAATAGAAGTGCTCAAAATACCAAAACTTCCAGTTGGAAAAGACGAAGTGTCATAGAAAACTTAGACGTGGCAACCTTTTCTCAGATGGTGGCTTAGGAATTTTAGAAAGAAACTGGCTATCCAGAAACAGATAGATCATGGGTGAGAATAGAGGAATTATGGGATTTTTAGATTTTTTTTTTTTTCCTCCAGATGCAAAGCATATTGGCTTCTAGTTTGTTTGCAATAAATACAATGTCATATTTAATGGAGCATAAAGCCTGGAAAAATCATAAATGACTGTGGAATACTATTTACAGTATTTAGTGTTTCCAACCCTACTGTGAGAAGTGATTAACTGTTGGGTTGCATTCATCCCATCTGATGCTAGCCACCTGAAACTTACATGTCCAGGTAAGGCTGGTCCCTTTTTACTCAACATTCAAGGTAAATGAATTTTCCTTAAGATGGTAATCCATCCTATTTCTAAAATAAGTGCCTGAAACAGGAGAGAGAAACTTCCCCATTCTCTTTTTCGAAGCAGTTTATCCATGACAATTCATACAATGGTATTATAATTATTCTCAATTAAAAGTAATCTTGTTTATCTAGACAAATCTTTCTATTTTTTGACCATTACACTGGTCAACAAATTACACTGGTCAATTATCAAAGTACATAAACATGTCAAACACAGATTCCAAAATCATTTGGGCTTCCATTTCTGGCACCAAAGATATGAACTACTGTACTCATATGTTAACAATAATTACTCTTCCTTGACCTACATTTCAAGCAGAATAGAAACAGACCAAATAATCTTCTGAACAGAGAATAACAGTTGCTGCTGTATAGTTGCTGCTGTAGGACGAGCACCTAGGGAGGTGATCGTCCCCCTGTACTCGGCTCTGGTGAGGCCGCACCTCGAGTACTGTGTTCAGTTTTGGGCCCCTCACTACAAGAAGGACATCGAGGTGCTTGAGCGGGTCCAAAGAAGGGTGACGAAGCTGGTGAGGGGCCTGGAGAACAAGTCCTACGAGGAGCGGCTGAGGGAGCTGGGCTTGTTCAGCCTGGAGAAGAGGAGGCTCAGGGGTGACCTTATCGCTCTCTACAGATACCTTAAAGGAGGCTGTAGAGAGGTGGGGGTTGGCCTGTTCTCCCACGTGCCTGGTGACAGGACGAGGGGGAATGGGCTAAAGTTGCGCCAGGGGAGTTTTAGGTTAGATGTTAGGAAGAGCTTCTTTACTGAAAGGGTTGTGAGGCATTGGAACAGGCTGCCCAGAGAGGTGGTGGAGTCACCATCCCTGAAAGTCTTCAAAAGACGTTTAGATGTAGAGCTTAGGGATATGGTTTAGTGGGGACTGTTCGTGTTAGGTTAGAGGTTGGACTCGATGATCTTGAGGTCTCTTCCAACCTAGAAATTCTGTGATTCTGTGATTCTGTATGGAAAAACACTTTCCAGCACTGCCATGATGTTCCAGTTCCTCACCTCTGTGGAATAAGAGGTGACTACACTGAAACCATCTGTTGGACTAAGAAAGAAGTTGAGCTATCAATGCATAAAGGAAATATACAGGGAATCTTTTTTTTTTTTTTCATAGTTTCTGATTTTCTTTTATGTGTCTAAATTTTATGATACATTTATTGTGATTATGATAACATCAGACAAGATTTCTTCCTCTGATAGTTAAGTTATACTACCCATATCTTTTTATCCTTTTCTTTCTGTTTTTATTATTATTATTATCATTATCATTATCATTATCAATCATTATTATTATTATTTTTCCCCATGTACTAACAGGGAGTCACAATGTTGACTTGGCATTAAAAGAATTTTGAAAGCCAATCACCAATTTCATTCCTTTTCAAGAGAACTTCGGAACATACCTTTCATATCTTTCATGAAAACAGTGACAAAAACACAAAGCAGAATATTAGATAATTTTCTAGATCTATGAGTTACTTGTTTCTCATTTCACTGCTGAAATGCTAATTAGAAGTTCTTTTGTAATACTGTAAATGATATTACAGAAAACTTTCAAATTCCCATCTCTAGATGTCTAGAGAGAAATTAACCAATTTCTTAACTAACTGCTTGTCATGCACTTGTGCCATTCTGAGGTTTAATCAAATGTGTATAAATATCTTTAACTGTCAGGTTATACCATGTTTCTTTTTACTAATAAAAATGTTTTTAGTAAAATAAATTTTTATTTTGTCCCTCTAAATGGATAGTCTTTCAAATGTGTTGATTGACAAGCAGAAACTTCAGCAACATCATTTTTCAAGGTCTAGAGTTAGCTTGAAATAGTTCTTCTGCAGCAGTTCATCAGTTTGAACAGATGCATTTTTGCTAAATAGTATATTCCCACAAAAACAGAACAATAGTTTAAATTACACTAGCTATTCCACTGCTAAACAACAACTTTTCTAACTAGACTTTGCTTGCTAAAAAAAAAAAAAAAAAAAAGAGAGAGAGAGAGAGAGAGAGAGAAAGAGAGAAAAAAGAGAGAGAAACATTCGTTAAAAATTTCAACTTTTTTAAGCTAGCAAAACTCCCAGGTTACTCTCAGGACAGCTTCGACATGCGATTATATATTGCTATTACACAGCTTTGCAATTCATTAAAATAAGTAAGAAGATCGATATATTTGAATAACATGCTTACATTGAGATGTATTCTGAACTTAATATGATAAAAGATTTATTATGTAAGGTATTATGAATGTACTATATATTATGTACTTATGTATAAGTACTTATATATGTACTGTATATGCAGTTCTAAAGTAGCCCACAAGTGTGTGTGGCTGTCCAAACACATTGGTATTCTTTCAAATTCATTATCACATAATTATTTCTTGCTGTAGAACCTAGTTTGGGTCCAAGAGATTTTGTGTTTAAATTACTTGGTCCAAAGAGGAGAAAAAATTTTTTTTTTCTTTTTATTTTCTAAAAAGTTGTTTCTTTAGAAGAAGCTGTTTAAAGGTGTTTAAAGGCTTTAAGAAGCTGTTTAAAGGCTTTATATTCTCAGCTTCCTACCAGTACCTGTTTTTCATTTGTTGTCTTGTGGATATTTTCCTTTATTTTGACTGCTTAGTCTGAGTACAAAATAAAATTTGTAACTAAGTTTCACTTTATAGCTTTCATATCAAGATTGGATTGGTAAGTGGAATTAAGAATTTGCAATAAGGCTGGAGAGTGTCTCCATGACTTTGAACATCATTTTGTTTTTTATGTACATTTAGGATTCTCACTGGACACATAGGACATGCAATGGAATTCACAAATTAAAAATAAAATCTGAAAGATACACATACTACTACTCAGAAGACCAGAACAATTTTCTAGATCTGAATTCCTCCATACAGTTTTTCTTCTGAAGATTATTATTGCTAATTTGTCAGACAATGGATGTTTAAATTAACTGCTTTGAACTACTTCCAAGCTTTCTGTATCATTGCTAACTATCTTTTAAATGCATGTAGCTTCTTTTGTGAGGAAAACTTTTCTGGAAAGGTAATATTCCAAATCACGTCTATTTAAATACTCACTTTAAACTAACCAATGATATGAAAAAATATTGTAACTTTTTTTTTTTTCTCAAGTGTAAATTTAGAAACAGCAGTCCAAGTGTTTGACTCAGAATGATGCCATCAAAGCATCTTTATAAAGTCATTTCTCATGGGAAAATGTAGTTTGAGCAGTCTAACATCAAACATAACCTTGCATTTCTAATGTGGTCTACAATGTAGTTTATTGAACATTTAAAAATAAGAAAATGACAAGCTGTCTAAGGAGACTTCAGTATGGAAAAAATGAAGATGACAAAGTGATTGTGCTTCACTTCTGTCTTTGGATCTCTCTGCCCACCTGGGAACTGAACAGATCTATACAAGCAAACATTTTCTAAGGCATTAGTTAATAACTTTGCTGCTTAACAGACTTTGGTTATTAGTCTACATTCACTTTGGGTCTGGATTTGAACCTGGTTTGCATTTCGTCTCCTTAGTATTCAGTTGCCATTATACTCAAATCTTCCTTCTCTAACTGGCTATTCACACGTTTTAGTAACACTGGTGCCTAATGCTGAATCAGCATCTGGAATTAACAGCAAAGCAGAATCATGCTGTAATGTGTCTCTTCTCATTTTGTATTCCTATGGATTTCCCCCTTCCCCGCCCCCCTTCCCCTCCCAGCCCCTTATTATTACTACCGGTATTTATGTTAGTCTACATCAGTTTACCATATGTGTCACACTGAGCTACAGAGTATAAACTCATTGAAAATATTAGATTTCATTCTTTACAAGCAGGAATATTACTCTGCAGACACACTAGAAATTGTGTTTCCTAGCCAGTTTTTGTTCCAAACTAATTTTTATTGAACATTAAAGCATATGGAAAACTAGGACACATGTCCTTCTTTTTTGTTAAAAAAAAAAAAAAAAAAAAAAAAAAGTATAAGTATCCAGAGAAGAAACAAACAAAAGAACAAAAAAAAACACCACCTCATTAGGAAAACTCAATGATGCCAAATCACTGTGATATCTTCAAAAATAAAAGAGTTTTTCAAGTTCTCTTTAGTTATAAGTGCAACTAGTAAGCTTTACAATACTAGTGTTATACCCAGTATTTGAGAAAGCTAAGATTTATAAAACTGTAATAGAACATCAGCAAAGTGGAATTTATTTTAGAATATATGCCTACAAATGGCAGCAAAAAGAGGACTACAAGCCTATCAACTCCAGGAACATTAGCTTCATTGTTGCAGTGCAAACTGCTACTAGGCTCATTTGGTCCTCTGAGTACTTTACATTTTAGGTTTCATGGTTCATTGTCTTCCACATACACCTAGAGAGAAAAAACGATTCTTCACTGTCCTGCTATATATAAGTATTTTCTTCCACTTGTAGAAAGCAGATTCTAAAAATCTCTTCCATGTCTATGACAGGTTTGGACTTATGTTGATAAGTTTTTCATACCTTCTTCCTGCACTCGACTTAAGGTTAACACCCAAAATTTTGTTCACACCATCTAAAGTATGGGTCTTCATAGCACTGTGACCTTTGCTAGTAGAGTTTTTGTTTGTTTCTTTTGTTTGTTTTTGTTTGTTTTCTTTGTTTTGTTTTGTTTTCAGAAAACCCTACCCACTGCAGTGACCATCTGAAATCTCCCTTCACAAGCCTTGATTGCTAGGTCCTTGCAGTAGTACAGAGCAGATTGCTTTTACACAAGGATTTATTTCCTCTAAAAACATTGGAATTGGACAGAAAAGGGATTAAACAACAAAAAGAATTCACACATCTTAAAATTACTTTCCAGATTAGTCTGGTTTATTCCAGATAGTGCAACAGTCAGGAAGGGAAAGCTGTCTGTTTTTGTCTAAAGGCAGTTTCTTCCCACCAGTGGTAGGAGCTGAGTTTTTTTTTAAATTATATATATATATGTATATATATATATTATTCTTTTTATTTTTTTTCAAACACACTTTTCTACAGGTGTGAGGAGGTAAAATGTGCATACTTGGAGGTAAAATGTGCAAGTTATTAAAGTTATATTATCCCTGGACATTTTCATAATGGGAGTTACTTAAAACTGTCTTCTGGTGTTGTCCAGAGATACAAAATTATCCAGATTAGAGTTAGCTTATTATTCTTTCATAACAAGCGTAAGAATAATCATAAATAGAGGTACAACAATGTTATACTTATAACAAAACAAAATATAACATATCACACTGATATGTCCCACATTTCTCATACAGTTCTCAGAGGGGCAACTGAAAGATACAACGGGTCTTGCATTGGAGAGATTCTCAGGATAAATAAAAAGCATCAGGTTGATCAAATGCACCTTTAAACTTTTCAAAATTAAAAATGTATAAATTAATTTATTAAGAACATCTTCAGGTGTGACGGACTGCCCACTGCTGTTTTTTACCTTTATATCCCACCTATAAGACAGCTTCACTCTTTTCATAGGAATAATCACAATACATCATTTCTATTAGAAACAAGCCCTCTTTAATATGAGTACAAAAGATCCCAGAATATTTTTTGCCTTTCCTCAGTGTACTGGGTCTGGCTGGGATATTAACTTTCCCTGCAGCAGCCCGTACAATGCTGTGCTCTACTAGAGCTAGAAAAGCAATGGTATACCATTGCTGTGTCTGCTGCTGAGCAGTGTTGATACAGCATCAGGACTCTCTCTAACCCTCCTAAGGGGTGGGCAAAAAAGTGAGAAAAGAAACATCACCAGGGCAGCTGACCTAAACCAACCAAAGGGATATTCCATACCGTATGATGTCACACTCAGTAATAAAAGGTGGAAACAGAAAGAAGAGGGAAGGGGTGGGCTCTCGTGGTGAAAACATCGGTCCTCCTCCTGAGCACTGGCTACTTTTGTTGAGGCTCTGTTTCAAGGATGTGGTCAAGCATCACTCATTTGTAGGAAGTAGAGAGTAATTTCTTTCCTCTGCACTTCCACATAGCCTTTATTTGTTTATATATATATTTTTCCCTTTCCCTCTCCCTTTTCCCCTTCCCTTTCCCCTCCCCCCCCCCCCCCATCCTCCCCTCTCGCCTTTAGTTACATTGTTTGGTTAATAATAATTTTTCCTTAATAATAATAATTATTATTATTATTTTCCTGTAATTAAATTATCCTTATCTCAACCCATGAGTTGTTTACTTCTTCCTCTCCTCATCTAGGAATGAAAGAGTGGTTGTGGTGTTTAGCTGCCTAGCTCGGTAAAACCACCACACTCAGACAACATTATAAGTCCTCTAAGACACTTAATATATGGAAAGAGAAAAGGGTTTTGCTGAGAGCTTAAACATCAAAGTATTTGTTGAGAATATAGATGCTATGTTTTCTTTCCAGTAGTGAGGACAATTACACTACCCATCAGTTTGTCTTACAGATACAGATAACAGGTATATATCTCTTACTGTACTATGTGTAGCTTGCAAACATTAACCAGGAGGTGAGACCGTACAGCTAATATTAAATCCTTTCTATCTATATTCTAATTATTATGTGTCTTTTCTGCTATAAGAAGATAATATCCATGCAGATGGTTTTCTGTGCAGTCAGTGATTACGGAAGTAGTTCTGTGAATACATCATGATTTCAAGGAAATACTTTCAGGCTGAAATGTATTGAAAAATATATTTTTGTTCTGTCAACTGCCAACATTTGAAGTCGGCTATTGACATCCAAAGTAAAAAAAAAAAAAAAAAAAAAAAAATTGTCCAATGACAAATATTTTGTTATTTCAGTTCATTTATTTGTTATTGCTCTTTTAGTCTGTTCATCATGAGAATCTCCCTTTACGTTATTCACAACATAGAGTGTTAGTCAGCTGGACTAATGAAATCCTAATGAAATAATTGTAAGTTATTTGTTTAGACTGAGTGTTACTAGGATCAGCAAAATTTGTTTCTAAGTTATCTCATAAGACTCATTTAGGAAAACTGTGGCACAGTTCAGGACAGACTGTGAGAGCTGCTAACCTCTGAGAATTGTCCCTGAGCGTAGTCTTGCCAAGATATACAGCCAGAGGGGTCAAGCTTTTCAATAATTAGCTTTTGAATAGAGCTTTGGAATTACGAAGTGCTTCTCCAGTGTTATAATGACCATGTCCCTATATAGCAGCATAATTGAGTTTCAAAGCATGAAGTAAGGTGCTAAGACTGACCAAACCACTAGCACTTTGCTATAGACATTATTGTCAATGAGCGTGAAATGAAATGGATTTCAGATGAAAACTGCTGTGTATTTTTCAAAGTTTAGCTGTCTCTTGACTACAGACTGATAAATCTTATATTGCCTTCACCAAAGAGTCAAACCATGTTAAACAAGCTTAGATATTGTTTTGAATGAACATGTTGCTCAGCAATAAGATATCAAAGCCAGATGAATGGACTTGTGATGGTAACTTTTGCTTTAAATTTTCTGTTTCAAATGCTTTCAATTGCATGGGATAAAATTAAGGAGATGGAGCCTTGGGCAACTGAGCCAGTCCACCACTTTTATTGTTCCCTAAGAAGTCTGGATGAGATGGCTGTTATATAAGGTACACTATCTTCTTCTTCTAAGTCCTTTCTATCTTCTTCACCACCACTTTATAGTGTGTGGCTTGCTGTAGTAATGATTATGGTCATTGCATGACTATATCTCCCAGGGATGGTCTCAGATTTTAAATATCTTCATGTTCTGTTTTTATGACTCACATAAAAAAGTGTAATGAAGAGCTTAATTATAACAAGATTCTAACAAACTTATGTAATATTTGGAATTTCTAATGATTCCCGTTCTTTTTAAGCCAATTATTCTTTCAGGGGCATCATTGCTGTTGACAGTCTGTGGATAAACTTTTAAAACAGCACCACAAGTAACTTAAGATCACCTGCACCATGGTACTCATCCACAAATTTACGGTAGTATGAGATACCTATTCCCAGACAGAAGAAAAAAGTCATTTTCTTTTACAATGAATAAAGATCTTGATGATGAATAAAGAATACGCGATGTACTACCCTATGCACACTTGCTTCAGTTTCCTCCAAAACACATGGATTCCTATTTGTTATCTACCTGAGACCATACCAATACTTCTGCCACTCTCTTTATGGTTTCCCTTTCCTCACATTCAGATTTTGGCTTCCTTGAGTGAACACAAGAACATTCTCTTTAATGTCCCTTTGGTGTTTCCCCTTCGTATCTGTTAGCCATTTTTCATTTATCCTAATTTCTGCTTCATATACTTGTTTATGTCTGGTCATGGCTCTCAAGAATGTTTCAAGCCTTACTGTTCCATAATCAGTGTCACAGCTAGCTTCATCGAATCCTTCTTTTAGTTAGTCTGTTTGAGAATAATAAAACTGATTGCCTGGTAAAAGATTTCCTGTTTTATGGTTGTTCATTCTGAAAAGAGGAGGAGAGGGAAAACAGTCAACAGTCCCTTGCTTAATAACAATTAGCCCCAGCACAATAGAATGTGTCGATACGCTCATTTTATGCTGTTTATGGCAAAATGAAAGGTTGATGATAATAGTGTGCAAGGAGAAACATGCAGTTATCAGATGAATAACAAAAAGGCTATCCCCACACAAGACACATAGTATCTAAGTTCCAGTCTCGTTTTTTGGTTGTTAAGAGAATGCTGATCCTGAAGCCATAAACAAAGATGGCTAAGCATTCAACAGTGTATGTTCATTGGAATCCTGTTCATCTTGAGTCATGTGAAGGAGGTAGAATAGTAAAATTAGTGCAGGAGTATTGTTAATGAGATGACAAAATGGATGAAGTATTTACTATATGTTTTGTAGATATGTATTGTTGTTCTTCCTTAAAATTAAGTTCTATGGTTACATTTCAGGAGTAGTTTTAGCTGTTTGGAAAAAATCTTAGAAAGTTTTGATGGATTCTACTATGAGCTTTTCAATGTAGAAGACTAATTTAAGAAAAACATGAACTAAAAATATGATTAAAATATACTAATATAGGTAAAAATGTAAGGTTTAAAAATTGAAATAAAATATGAAACATCAAAGTTAATAAAATACCATTCTCTGGAGAAAAAATAAGTGAATTTTAAATTAATTAATTAAAATCAATTATTAAATTAAATTAATTAATTTAATTTTAAATTAGTTAATTAATCTGTTATGTTGAAGCTTTCTTGTCCTGCAGGTTTATTGGACATAGTTTTTTTCCTCTTGAGTTAAGTCTCAAGGACTGCAAGTTTGAGTAGACAGTATTATCTTTCCTGTTCCACAGGTAAGCAGCATTTACTGATAATACCATACACTGAAGTTAAATACTTGAATAAGCTAAACTCTGGGATGTTTCTGAAAAAAAAAAAAAGGCTCATCTGCAGACAAGGTACAGATATTCTTTTGATTTCAGAAATAAGTTGTTAAATTCTGGGATCCTTAATATTAAACCTAACCTATATGTAAATTTAATTTAAATAAACACTTTTAGTTAGTACACAGTGCATATCAGTGCTTTACTCATCCTAACTGGATATACTCATATGTTCTCCTTCCTTCCTTTGATGTTAATCAAAATGTGCTGCTAGATATTACAAACCAAAAATAAAATATAAAATTTGCTCAACACATTAGACTAGAAAAAGACTTTTACACACTATCAGAGAAGAGAAAACAGTGATAGGTGTTAAAGTAGCATCTGAACAAGGTTAAATAAAATGAGGGAATAGTCACTCACAGGCAGCATACTATCATTAACTTGCAATATATTGTTGAATTGTTGGTAAGACTTCACATATACGCATATAAATATGTATATACACACACACTTTAACGTGAACAGTCTCTACTTTAACGTGAAAAGACTCAGCCCTTTGTTTTGAGGAACTGCTCTGTAGGAAATGCCACCAGGGATATAAATATATAAATGCCACCAGGTAAATAAAATGGGGCTATAAACATGATTAATCTATTCATTGTTTTAGCTGTAGAAATCGGAGTGCTTATAAATAACAACTCTGTCTGGTAAATGCTCCCCACTCTTCCCCCCTTATGACCAAAAAAAACCCACCCTCCTTTTGTAGGCATGTTTCAGATGTGAACAGAAAACTTTTCTGAGAAGTGGTTCAAAACTAATTGTTACGGCTATGCAAATCATGCTAATGTTAATAACAATGTTTTTGTAAATATGCAGAGAAACACCAGAATGGCCATGCTGTGGCTTATGTATTTCAAGAACAACGATCTTGTGCTGTTTTTCTGAACAGCTCAACAGGGCTGGGAGTGAAAGCCAGAAACTGCTGCTGTCCCAATTTAGATGTCTAAGCCTTTGAGGGTGATAATTTTTTATTAGGAATTCTAAAAATATGCTGAATACAACTCTCTGTAAGGAGAGAAGGCATTGCAATTATATAGCTGCTCACAGAAGAGATTGCAATTGTTGAGGCAGCAAGGAGACAAGGGAAGTGTTGTCAGTATTCTCCTTGCGATCATTACAGTCAGCATGGGAGAGGGCAACAGTGGCAAAGTGAATAGCAATCTAACATTATAAGAGGAATAGTTAACTAATACCTGTCACATTGCATAGCAATAAAGACTTATGTCCTTGAAGTTTTCCTCCTGGGACGTGCACATTGTGCACATGCACACCCACATGTACATTCATAGGTCTCATGATTTTAATATGATTACACCTTACATTACACTTATGTGTAGTTTTTTACTTCTCTTTCCTGGTTCACTGTAGCTGAACTTCAGGGCTTAATAGCACATTTTCAGACACTTTCAAATGCCTGCATGATTCCCTCTAAACTTGAAACAACTAGTTTTTTCTCCCCAGAAAGAATATAACCTTTACTATTTCCAATTTTACTGTGACTGTAAAGTTAATTTCATTTAATGAAACTCTACAGCTAGAGTTATTCACCACGATTACTGCCATGTAATCCAGCATTTTCTTCCAGCATTTTACCTTGCCTTGCTTCTGCCTCTTTAATAGAGATTTTTTTTTTTTTTTTTTAACTAGGCTTCTAGGCTGTTAATGGAGCCTAATGACGAAAGAGGGACAGACCTTTGGAAAGGTCCGTGGACAGACTGCACCTCTCATGTGTTTACTGCTTTTAAAAGCAACAGTAATCTTTCTCACATTTGCTGTGTCAATAATGAAGTCTTTATTAACACCTCAACCTCTTTATAGACGTGGTAGAAGCAGATGCTCCATCTGCTTAAATATTTGAAAATTTACTCCTAAAACAACTTTTATAAATGTGTTCACAAGTATATCTGGAAAGAATATTGTGAGTGCATATCACGTTGGATTGCTTCCATAACTGATTCCACTGCTGCAAAACTGTCCCATATTACTATATAGAGAAGCAAGGATAATCCTTACTTCTATATTGTTATTTTCCTAACTGAATGTAGGATTTGTAAGGAGACAAAGGGTAAATTTGGATGCTTAAGTAAAAAAGTAAATTCTATAAATTCTGTCTTAACAGTCTGTTTTACACCACATCCAGACCCTGATGGGTTTCAATTATGTTTAAATTGTAATGTCTTACTCCCCTTGGTTATTTGGATGGATGAACTGAGATTTGAGCTAGGTGAGTAAAGGAGTAATGCCCTGTGGAGTTTCATCATCAAGGGAAAAGGACAAAAGTCTTACCATGTTTTGGGAGGTAAGGGTGCCAGTGAAAAACCTTTAAAAGAAAGGTGTGAGCAGCCCATTCTAAGACAAGATTAACGGTTGCAAAAGTGATATTTCTGATTCACCTATGTGATTTTTTATTAAAGTACTAGTACTTACAAAATCAGTCATACATGAGACCTGGTGGTATACACAGATCCCATTCTTGGTGTTGTGACGTCAAAAGAATTCAATTAAAACCTAAGAGGAATATGTCACAGTGTCACAGCGTTAACACTGGCAATAGTCCTTGGAACTTCACAAAGCTCTTCTGAATCCATGATAACCATTTAAACCACTTGACTTTCACTCCAAATAGTGCTGAGTGTGTCTCCTGGGAAAATTCACAGTGCTCTAGGGACAAATTCTGTTTCACTACTGCTCCCTGAGTAACAAAACATATCAGAAAGGGAAAGAAGGACAAGTAGTGATATGTACTCTTAGAACACAGACAAATTATTATAGGAAATATTATAGGAATTAATACAAAATATGTAAGAGTAAAAATAAATAAATAATAAAAGCAAATGGATACTTTATAGTTTGCTTTCATGTCATATTTGAATATACCATCAATCCGTCATTTTCATGACTGGTTGGGCACCAGTTCTGTATGTTTGTTCAGAAGGCCATATCATGACTAGAATGTATTTGTTGTAGTCCTGATCCTGACTAGACAGCTGCACCTTGATGGATGATCTGGGCTCAAAAATGCAAGTAAAACTTTTGTTCACAGAATCACAGAAGAGCTAGGATTGGAAGGGTCCTCTGGGAATGGTCGAGTCCAACCATCTGCTAAAAGCAAGTTCAACTGGAGTGGGCTGCTGAGGACTATGTCTTATTGGGTTTTGAATATCTCCAAGAATGGAGACTCCACAATCTCTCTAAAGTGGTGTACTGATTTAGTCTGTGAATTCTAGAAATTATCTGACTCCACTTAAGTACTTGGTGTTTCTGTTATTAAGAGTTGCCTAAGAAAAAAACAACAACACAGATCTTCCTCATTATTTTTCCCATAAGCACAAAATAGTCATGTTCAAGACAGATTTCTGTATATATTCACTATAGCCTTATAGTGCATACATGTTGTCTTTGGAAAGTCTGAATAGATCTGGAATAAAATTGCCATTTGAAAGCAATCAAAAAACAAGCGTCATATTCAATTAAATCTGTTAATAGAAGTAACACTAATCAATATGAGCTCATGGAGGGAAGATTCTATTTAATTAACTTGATATGTATTTTGATCAGGTTATGGGTTTGATTGATAAAATGTAATGGATTTGCTGTAATTTATTTAGCCTTCTATCAGACTTCTGTTTGTACTTCTGTTTTGTACTGCTAAATCATTGTAGCATAAATTGAAACATTGAAAAATTTTAGAGCAAATACTTTTGCAAAGTTAAAGAATTTTCAGGAGTCTGGAAACTTATGTTCATGAAACAGTCTGTGTGATAAAATGCAAGGGTCATATATCAAGTACAAAAAATTACATCAAGGATTTGCACATATGTATGTGGACTGTTTCCCAAGACAGTAGGCTGAGGGTGGAGATTTCACATTTATCCCATGTCTGATTCTAATACTTTATCTATCTGGTACACAGAGTTGTGGAGTTTTCAGTGTGTTCAGTGTGTCCAGAGCATACTACTGCTGCTGTGCGTCTACATCTCAGACAGGAAGGACATGCACTGTTTTCCAATCTGTTCTATAGCTATCAGTCTTGCTGTCTGCATGCAGTTGAGTCTGTTTGTGCCTTGGCTTTGAGTTGAGCACATTTTGACTGTTCATCACAGTTGTCATTTCTCTGAAGTAACCAGAAATCCTGGACAAGTAGTGAAGTTATTTTTCTGTCCAGATTCAATTTCCTGATGGTAGCAGATGACATACTTGGCACAAAATGTCCATACCTCAAGCTCTGGGGACTAGAACAAGTCAGTGAGTTTAGTACATTGGAGACTAAATGGAAATCTACTGACACTGGCTAAAATTTTCACATTTTTCCTTTACAATGATATTGTCCATGAACACCTGGTGAATTTCACTGCTGTTCCTAAGGTTTTAGTAGCTTTTCAGCAGAAATAGTTGGGTAGCAAAGGGTCATATTTCCAAACCAGTCAGATAAAAATATCAGCAAAACCAAAAGCCACATCTAATTCTAAACCAAAATGGATTTTCAGTACTATGAATATGCATCTATTTAGGTCTTGATGTGATTTAAGTTGGAAGAAATTATTTAAATATGGATGATACTCAGAGGACTGAAATTCAACTTCTTGACCATTTCTACTACATTATATACCATATACATACATACATACATGTATACATATATATACACATATATATGCATATGTATATATATGTATGTGTATATATACATACATGTGTATATATGTATGTATACATGTATATATATGTATGTGTATATATACATACATATATATACATATGTGTATATATATACACATTCAGTGTGTGTATATATACATACATATATATACATATGTGTATATATATGTATGTATATATACACACACTGAATGTGCACGAATATAATTTGAGCTTTTCTTGTTTAGGTGGTCTCCAGTCCCTGTCTTCCACTAGCCCAGTTTCTTCTGAACGTTTTTTTGCCATCATATATAGGAACACACACACACACACACAAAATAGAAATCATGTATATTGCTATAAGCTGTAACTTTCAGAATTAGTTGTGCTAATTGTAATTAATCAAAATAAGTTGTAGTAATTTTAAATTGATGTATCATTAAGATGTTGAAGAGCATTATTGTGTGAGAAAATTGAAGAAATTCTAGGCTTAGATTATGATCCATAAAAAAATATATATTTTTCTCTTGTTACCCTGTGTATATATATACTCAGGTACAGATTTTCTTTCATGAGGCCATACTGTGTGATTTACCTATCTCATATTCAAGAAAAATGACACTGCATTTCTGTTGGTATTTATCACTGCTATGCACCAAACCACCAAAAGTTGCCAGATTCAGTCAATGACTTCAGTCTCCATACGTGAACAATTGGCAGATTCTTTCTGCCATTCCCATTATTTTAAAATACTTTGTAATTTACAACACTTGAAAAAAGATGCTGCAGCTAATGAGTAGGATTCATGAACTACCTGGTATAAATTCAACAGGTTGACAAACAGGATTATCCTCTACGCAATAGATCATTCAGACAGTAAGGTCTAAAGCTATTTTGCTTGAATACACTGCATTTTTAAAAAATATAAATATAAATATAAATATAAATATAAATATAAATATAAATATAAATAAATAAATACATACATACAATTGGACCCTAATCTCTTTGGACAAAAGATAGATGACTGCTGAGGATACTTTTCAGATGTCTGATCAGTGATTAAAGTTTTAAAATGTCTGATTTAAGACTAATTTAGATTATTAATAAATATAGTAACTCCTCTCTAAAACAGAGCCAAAGTCACAACACAGAAAATAATTCTGTGCTTGCTAAAATGGTACTGGATTCTGGTGATAATGAAGAAGGCATTGCAGGCCTGCAAAAGGAAGATATACTTTAACCCAAATATACTAGAAATGATTATAAGTTTTTTTCTGTACAAATAACTTTAGTAGAAATAAAAGCTTAAATCATTGTAATATATTTTCATTCTCATGTATTCACCTTCACCAGTATTGTTTCTTCAGATACTTATAAAAGCTAGCTTAGCTTGCAAAAGGACTGCATATCAGTTGTGGTGGAGTTCATCAAGATTCTTTTATTTTCCTCTCAATAAGCAAAGATGCTCAAGCTTGGAGAAACTGAAAACTAAAACAAACAAACAAACAAAAAGTCTCATCCTTCTCATTCTAGGGGATTTCTCAAAGAAATCTGAGAGATTGCATGAAGTTAGAGGACTACACCAATGTCCATGCTCATATTCTCTCAATCTAAAAAAATGCATGGCAGAAACCACTGTGTTTCTGTACTCATGCTGACATCCCTCAAAAAAGTCCAGGGCCTGAGCATCAAATATGATAACCTTATTTATTAAAATTAATAAAGTGACATTCTGCAGCAGTTTGATGTGGCTTGCGGTAACGTAGTTTATCATAAATGTGAACTGAGCTGTTTCTTTAAATATGTAGAGAGTCAAATATATATTGGTCGAATATATATTTGACATATAGGAAACAATAAGCAGTCTTACATGAGTTGATTATGGATGAGCCAGGCTAAAGAGAATTTGTTTATTCTTAAAATTATTCATATTTTCCATGACCAAAATTAGTTTTTGAAACTCATGATTTACTCACTGAAAGGATGAAGGTGGCAAAGAAGAACCACAGATTTTCCCTGTGAGGTGTATATCTGTGGTATTTCTCCTTGAGCAAGTAGCCTGGGAAAAATAAGTGAACTAACTGAGTAGTGTGGCTGAAACATTATTTTTCCTATCTGTTATCTGATTATGTTTACATCTTTCTAAGTGTCTCCTTTGGGATTATATGTATGTATGTATGTATATATACATATATATATATATATATACATTAATTAATTAATTAATTAATTAATTTATTTATACCCAGATCTCTATTTTGGGAGAAGGTCCAACAGTTTACACTGCTGGAGGGCTGGGGCACCCATTCTAACACAGAGATTATTGAAAATGTTCCTGACCTGCTACTGTATATATTTCAAAAATGTTCTTATAATTTTGATAAAAGTTGTTTGTCTAAATGACTTTCCATTTTGCATTAGTGCAAGCTCTGTTTCTGCATAGGAAAGCTAGATCAGTATCTCAAGGAATTCTGCAGACTATCACCACCATACAGTAATTATAATATTTTATTGTTATATTTAAACTCAAGTAAGGCTGTCCAGAAACTGAAGCCCTCTACATCTCTACAGTTACAGTTGTTTGTCCCCTGTCACATAATGCTTATACTGAATCATAGAACCATAGAATCATTCAGGTTGGAAAAGACCTCTAAGATCATCTAGTGCGACCTTTAACCTACTATGGACAAATACCATGTTATGGACTGAACCATGCTGCTAAGGTCTACATCTACAATCTATGTAATGGGAAAGGTTCTTAGTCTACAGTAACCTCTAAATGATGCCTTACCTGTGCAATTCCTAGTCAACACAATTCAAAACCATGCTAATGGTTACACTAATGTTTGGAATTATTACAAGGCCATGCTCAGAACTGATGCATTTGCCCTGTCTAGTTTATTAGTAGAGACAAATACAAAATAAATCATTTATTGTGGAGGTTCTTCCTGACAACCTTATGACTAACCTGGAACTTATTCCAAAAGCTGAATAGTTGCAAAGGCTTGTTGAGAGCTGGACAAACAGAAAAACAGACACTGCCTTATGCTTTTTCTTGCCTTGTTGTCACACTTGGCTCAAAGAGAGTCACAGTTTCCCCAAATGAGCTGCTTATTTATTATTCATCATTAAATATCACATCCAGGTAAATGGCTGTCTATAAACTGAACAGCATTCATCAGTCCATGTCTTTAGCCTGACACAACAATCAGATATTAAGTCTCAGCCGGAGTCTTTGGATAAAATTCTACCACTCATCCTTAACATGCCCTGGAAAGTAATGTAAATGGGGTCAAGTACAACAGCACTGAAACCTGCAGCAAAATTCCATCAATATTTCCCCTGGTTAAACATGCACTTCCTAAAAACATCACTGTGAAGCTACCGTTTTGACTTTTCTCTAAAGATTCTTTGGAACATGAGTCTTCAGAGCATTGATTCTCCATCTTTGTCCCTGCTGCTTGGACAGGACTCAACATGCAGACCACAAGCCTATAGGCACAGAAATTCTTTGGACGGCTCCAGACAACTTGTAGACATTAAACAGTGTTTGATAAATGCAACATCTTTAAAAACTGTTACTCAATAAATCCTAACTGGAAATATTATTATTTTTTTTCATCCTCTGAACAGGTATCCCCCTAGGCCTTAAAAATACCACTGAAAGATTTTATATGATTTATGTATCATACTGTGTTTGTGCAGGATGAATTTGTATGAGGTGAAATTGCGGCCTTCTGTGAGCTAGAGGTCATTTCAGATGAAAACTTATAGCACAGTGCCTAGATATGAGCGCTTCACACTTATTTTTAATGAATGCACTAGTTATACACTAGATTCCACAACTGAGCTCAGCAGGAAGAAAGATTTTGCACTGATTTCAAAACTGATTGCACCTCTGTGTGTTAACTCACATAAATAACTAAGCTCTTCCTGTGACATAGCACATATCTGAGTAGTGCATCATCCCTTATCTGGGCACAGCTCTCTGGCACCATCGTTTGGTAATGTAATGTAGTTCTGAGCTGTGTCAAGCAATTTTCTGGAGCTAATGAATATTAGGCCAGAAACTTATTGATGTAATGCCTTTCAGGCTCTCTTCTCTGCAGATTTTACTCCACTAGATATGGTTTCTTTCTTATCTCAGCCCCACCAGGAGGACTGGAAATCCTGGGAAGCACAAAGGGACTAAAAATGACAAGGCATAAAGCAGGTAGGTCCACATACACTTTGACAGTATTAAGTTTATGTCCTGTGTGAAAGAAAAAGCCTGTGCATGAATTTAATCTGTCAATAATTAGGCCTCAGACTTGCAACTTGGCTAAGTGAGTGGTGGGCCAGATGGGCCTACCATACAGGACCAATATAGACCTCTGCTCACTCAGCCACCTTTCCACATCTTTATGGAAAGAGTACAGCCAACTGCAGAGACTTGCAGTTTGTAAGCTGAATGGATGTCAGGATCAATATTCACTTCTAAGTCTCCCAGACACATTTAAGGTTTCACTCCTTGCACCTCTTCTCCTTTCTGGAGATACAAGTCTCAGTCTCTTAAACCATGGATCTGAGGCTTCACTTTACTGAGCTTACAGTTCCTTGTACACCCCTTTATCCCAATGCTGCTTTTTTGTGTTTCCTAATTGATCCAACCTGGCACCTCAGTAGGCTAACAGGAGGCAAGACTTACAAGGAAGGTTTCTACATTATACTCATTGCTGCTTTTAAAAGCGCTAGATGGCCACAAGTTTTTGAAAGCACACAGCTTTGACTTCTACCCTGGGGTAGATATTGGCTCTATTAACAGCATAAGGTGAAGGCTGATTTTTCTGACAATGAGTTTTCTTCTTATCCCTCCCATCCCTCTTCTCTCAAAGCCCACAGAGAACACCTACCTTTACCAGCACTGTCTGACCTGCACAAACCCATGTCTCATTTGAAAGTCTCCAGTCTCTTTAGCTGGGTTTATGTAGACGCAGTGAAATGACACTTGTGCAGGCACGGGTAGTTAAGGCACAGTCAAAAGCAACAGCCTCTCTCAGCTCTCATTAAAAGTTTTCCTACACTTTCTGCTGTTACATTGGGAAGAAACTGATCTTGTCACAGCCAGGACACTTCTACAATGCGGTGCATCAACAGGGAAATGGCACACAAAATGGAGAACAAAGCAAAACAGACCTAAGTTTTATATAGATGTTTGAAAAATCTTGCTTGAAACTTGTATATATTTTATTTTATTTTATTTTATTTTATTTTATTTTATTTTATTTTATTTTATTTTATTTTATTTTATTTTATTTTATTTTATTTTATTTTATTTTATTTTATTTTAGTATTCTAACACAGCTAATTCATTCAGTGTCATTTAAAGGCACATATTGCCTAGCTTCAGCTGCTGTGAGTTCTTCCTTCTTCTATTGCCTCTCAGGTCATTATACTAGTAAATTACACCAGGCAATAATTACACTGTTAAAGTAGTTTTCAAGCATCTATGCCTTCCCCATAAACTAAAGAGAGATGCAACAGAGATCTGAGTCTACCTTCAATGTGTTGTTAAAGAAATGATATAGGTTCAAGAATAGCAACTGGATAAGTCAGAATGACCAGTAACGAGAAGAGAATGTTTTCTTGTCTCTTGCTTTAAAGCAGACTAATCCTAGCAAATTTTTGCTTTGCTTGTCAAAAATAGCTTCCATTAAATTCAAAGCAGCTATATGCTCTTTTATAGGATGCACCTGGGAGCCCCCAAGCAGTCCCTCTGATTAGAATGGGACTATGAAAATGAGGGCAGAGAGTTTGTTTAGTGTATTAAATGTGCAGGTAGGGATACTTAAAAGCTCAGATGAGGAAAATGCTGCTTTAAGTAAATACTGGCTAAGGAGTGGTTAGACCTTTTAACAGTTATGCTGCATGTAAGAAAGAGTATATAGAGTAGAGCTGCTTGATTTAAAAGATTCATTTTCTTACGGCCTATGATATTTTTGAAAAGCAGTTGTTTAGTCTGCTGAGCACTTAGCATTCTAGGTGTTGTGTTCATTGTGATTATCAAGAATTATCAAGAGAGACATGCTCAGAAATTACACCTCTGTACTTGGGGTCCTGACAGTTTCTTTCGGAGTGTTTCTTTTTATCAAAAGCACGAATACTAGTACTAGAGTGGAAGAAAAGGCTACAGAGAAAACTGCCTTGCTTAGCAGAGTTAAATCAATGCTGAGTATCTTCCATAAGCCCTAGAAGTGATATCAGATATGTAGATATAGTTTATTTGAAATTACAGCAAGCTTCTTTACCTAGGTGAGGTTACATCTAAGCTGGAACTGCTGAAATAAGCTACCCTGGGATAGATTTTGGATCTTTTTCCCTGCATGCCCCAAAAGAAATCAGTATGTTGATGCTGTTCCTTGGTGGTTGGAAGTAAATATGTCTTAAAATTATTTTAAGTAAACTTAAATCTGTGTTTCTCTGTTCATAATGACTTTATTATTATTATTATTTTATTTTTTAGCCTTATTCAGATTTAAAAATTGTAGGTTTTTAAGTACATAATTTTCTTGAGAATGACAGAAAAATAAAAAATTGCGTGGGGGTTAACTCTGATAACAAACCTTTTACCATGACATTGTAGTACAAGCTGACAAATGGGAAATGGGTATTTTATTTCATTTACTTATATAGAAAGGGCTTTTTGTCAAAACATTCCCAGAAAGCTTTCCAAATGACATACTCAGTTACAAGTAGTTGTATCCTTATGCATCTTGAGTTCACATTGCTCCCTGTCTCTGTAATGGAGGTAAGAGAGGAGACAGCCTTGTTCTCACTTGGGTTATTGTTTTGAACTGAAGTTCTCAACAAATTTTGCATCTACTAGGAAAAGCTCTGTTTATTTTTTTGCTATGCCCTGCATTAGGCATGAACTCTCACTTTCTCTATAGAAAGTGTTGTGTAAGTAACTACATGTGTTATTTTAACAACTAATGTTGTTGCCAGGATCTGATCTGTTTTTGCAGAAGCAAATCTTTTTTAACGGCATGTGGACATTTCCACAAAGCTTGCTTGCAAAATTATTTTAATAAACTAATAATTGTCATTTTATTTTCCAAGATTAAGGACTTTCTCTCAATAAAATACAACTGAGTTTGTTGTGTATTATCCATGTTCCCTCAGTTCGTATTTTGTTTTAGTCGCATTATTCTTTCACTTTCTGTTAATCAGAATAATTGCTCTTCTTTCAACCTGCAGTGGTCCCAGACATTATACTTGTATTGTCTTCTGCTGCCTGATTTTGTATGTGTTTTGCTACTTTGCTTTTATAACTAGTACTTAACTGATTTATATTTTATACTTTACTTATAAAGTGTGACAGTCTGGCAATCTTTTAATTGAAATTGCATAGCAAAACAACTCAAAAACAGTTTATACAGCCATACTATATAAAATAGGTATGACCTCTAAAGGTATATTAGAAAATAATGATGATATTAAATAAATTTTTGTATTGGATAGGTCTTTGTTAAGGTTTAAGACATGGAGCAATCCCAGTTTTAATCAACTTTTGTGTAGGACAAGCAGGAGGGTTTCCTATGGAGTTGGAAGAAATAGATAAAATTCATTCTTATATATTAATTATACATATATTATTTAATTATAATATTATATAAAATTATAATTATCAGTATGTATTATTATTATTATTATTATTATTATTATTATTATTATTATTATTATTATTATGTTGATTAGTTTGTTATCTGCAATTGCATTCCCCAGTAAATGAAGTTTCATGTAGTGCTTCTGTGATCTCTGTTTTATTGGAATACCGTATATTTATCAGATGAAAGCATTATGAGTTTGCACTTATTTATGCTTATACTCATAAACTTAGTCATGGGTTTGGGCATACATTCCTTTAGTGAGAGGAGTCATAGAAGAAATGGCAAGAAGGGGGACAGCTCCCTTCTCTGCTTGCAAAGAACTTCCTGAGGTCAGGCCTCCCCAGGGCCAGTGCAAAAAGCCTGCAGTTGTTCTCTAGACTAGAATCTTGTGTAAATGTTTCAGCCCATTTTCAATTTTCTTCTAGACATTAATTTCATACCAGCATGTCAACCCCCAAAAGCTCCCTTTTGCAACACAGCAAGGAACCCTTCGTGTGTCTTCCATGTAAATTAGATTATGAAGACTAATAGACTGAATAGTGTGGTCTCTTTCCCATTTCAACTGTGCCATCTGCAAGGTTTACAGAATGCTTTGTAAATTATTCTTAAATATCTAGCTCTGGATTAAACCTTTATTATTATTATTATTATTATTATTATTATTATTATTATTATTATTATTATTATTATTATTTTATTTTTCCTCAATTTATATGACTTGATGGGATTTAATCATTTTCATGTTTTCAAAAGGTGTAGGTAATAAAGCTTCTGGAGTCATGGCTAGCTAAAATAATACGTTGATAACTAATGATCAAGTACCTAAGATATTGTGTCTTTTGAAAAGAAAGAAACTTTGAGAGATGTTTGTGTTTCAACCACCTACCGGTCTTTCACAATTCTTTTAATCACCCTGAATCTTTTTGTTTGTCTCTTGTTTGCTACGTGCTATCTGTTCGCTAGGTGACATAGGGCTTTATTTAGTTGGTACAGTGTCCGTTTGCACCAGTACAGTCATCTCTGAAGGTGTTAAACCCGTGGCAGGTCTGAGCCAGTAGCAGTAGGTATCAAGCTGCAACTGTTTTTTTTTTTCTCTCAACTTCTGAGAAGTGCATCCTGCTTAGTTCAAAATAATTGTTTTTCTTATTTAACTAATACCCAGTTCAGTGACTGTATTCCCCTGTGTAAGATGTTCCCTCTTCCTTCTCACACCTTCAGTTTCCTTCAGATGATGTTTCTTTAAATAAACTAGTCACTGGGATAGGTAGGAGACTGGTTTATTTTACTGAGAAAACTTGCTTCTTTCTCACTCTGCATTTAGAAGTTACCTAGAAGTTCAGTCACTGGTGGAAATTAGTTAAGAAATTACACTGGTATCTTGTGAAATGCAGTCCTGCACAAATTAAAGGTACATCAGATTTCCACCAGAATGGTGGTGGAACAAGTCCCACGTGTGGTCCCATTCTCTCCACCCTTTTTGGAGGCAGTGTTTTGACACCAGGGATTGATGTCAGGCATTTTGACATTTCTTAACATGGTAATTTTTAAAAGATGGACAAATTGGTTAATGAATGTGTCCTAAGTGCCCAACAAAATGATATCCTTATAAAATGAAGAAGATGAAGAACAACAGAGGCATCTGCATCCTGTTCAGCAGCTTAAATATATATATATATATGTATATATATATAAAAATATATGTATATATTTATGTAGCAATTTCTATTATGTAAAAGTAGTGACCCCTTTAAAAATTACTGCACTTGGACTTGCACAAATGTAGATTAGATTGTTCTGATCTTATAACATCTACTGTTGCAGAATGTAGAATCCTTGGCATTTTAAAATAGTCATATACACAGCATAGTATATATTTGTATACTGTAGAGAGTGCAGCTGTTGTTAATGTGTTACAAAACTGTCCAGTCTCTGATGAATACTGAACTATTCTCCACCAGTCAGACTGCATGTTTACAATACTCAATACATCTGGCTGACTTTAATTGCATTAGCTTTGCTGCACCAGAGGTGGCATAACTTTCATGCGAGCTAATTAGATTTGCTCAATTTAAACAGACACATTAATGCAGCTCAGCAAGGCTCAATTAAATCTGTTTTCAAAGCAAAGACACAATGTGAAGCATTATGGGTAATGCTATGCAAATTGCCATATTGGCAGAGAAGTTGAGTGAGTTGTTTGCAATGCCTATTGGCACAAAGTAAGTTTCTCCAGTTAGATTGCAAAGTCTAAAACAGCAAGACATTTGTTCTACATCTTCTTTCTTGGGGCTCCTCAAAATGGTGCATCTGCCTTCCCAAGCAAAGGAAACTATTTGTGACTTTATTTAAATAACTTATGTCTTAGATTTCATGCTAACCTTTGTGCCCACTGATTTGTATTTTAAATGCTTTCCCTTGCTGAAGCAACAGCAGTACCTAATAATAATACATCTCCCTAATGGAATTTCAGAACTATTGTGTATTCCTGGTGTTTCAAAATTATTAGATATAACAACACTGTTACTCTCTGCCAATGTTCTCAAGTATAGCTATCTCTCATTTTAAGTTTTCAGTTATGTCTTATGACCCAAAATGCCTTGCAGATTTTCTTCTGAGAAGTAAAACTTGCTGACCAAGACACTTGTGTTCTTGTTGTTGTTGTTAGTTTTTGTTGTTGTTGTTTGTTTTGTTTTTCAGTGTGCAAGGTTTCTTTTTTTTTTAATATTTCCATACAACAGTGATACTACAGCACAGAAATTCAATTCTGTCTTTGTTATGGCCCAGAAGAAATATCAGATTGATTTTTCTCAGGAACAATGGAGTAGTCATACTGCAGGCACATCTACTGGGAATCAAAGGTAAGTATTTTGCAGCAAAGCAATGATGCCATCATCCTACTACTGGAAACACTTTTCAGTTTGGCATAGTTAAGATTATTTCAGCTCACAAAATAAGGAAAAGTTCCCCATTTACGGGAACTCCAGCAAGTTATCTTTGCCTTCATTAATGATATATTTTCTTTTTCAAAATAATGCAAATTCATTGCAAAGTAAATAGTGTGAGATTGACCATGTATTTTGGAACTATTTTTTGTACAAAGCCCAATGTCTTCAGCTGCTCATATCTCCTCTACTTAGTTGGATACATCTGCATTTATACTTGCACGATCTACGTGCACTTATCCCAGTAGGAGAATGAGCTGATAAAGCCATTTGATGACATTGTTTCCAGCACAATGTTGTTGAAAGATATTGCAATTAATGGTATCATGGTAAAAGCAACTAATTTATTTTAGTGTAGTGGTGCTATTGTTTGGATATAAAAGACAAACCATAACTTCAAGCATTCTCAAAGTTATGTTATGGATTCCTTACGTGGTGTTCTGTGGTGACACTCCAGTGATTCCAGTCATTTGTGTCCTGTTGTGACTTTTATGGGGAGGCTGATTGACAAAAAAAATCTCCAGAATAGGTTCTTCAGAATTTCCTAACAAATATGAAGACACTTGATATGTAGTATCTGTTAGTGAATATGGTATGATATTTGGGGGATGGTTGGACCAGATGATCTTGGAGGTCTTTTCCAGCCTCCATGATTCTATGATGTCTCTCACTACTTTCTGTTGGGGTTGGTGTCTCCTCCCCCCTCTTTTTTGACCCTGTATAGAGATCCCTATTTTTCAGGGGAAAAGATACTTGAATAATTAAGATTTAGCCTTGTGTGACTCCACAGGAAATTTAAAAGGAGAAGTATCCTCTACTGGCTCATGAAGATGAAATCAAACATTTGTGTAAATGAAGGATAGAATATAGCATCTAAAATCAGAGCAACATAAAGGTAGCAGCCAATTATTGGATCTCACTGTGTCATATTTTAAACACACACATATATATATCTTATACTAAGGTCTTTTCAGTGGAGTAGTAATCACAGTAAATTTAAAATACAGTGACACTAAGAGGTCCTTGAATGAGTAAAAACCAGCAACTGTATTGAGCAATATGAAGGAGTTATTGCTATATTGGTGTCAGATGAACCAATATGAAGATCTTTATGATTAGCCAAATGTACAGCACAATTAAATTCAACGCATTGATTACAAATAGCAAAGAAAAAATAGTGTCTCTGCACTTCAGCAGATTGTGTGGTCCCACAACACACCCAGTTTGGCCTTGACTTTGTTGGTAGCTTTTACTTTTCATTCATATTCTCTAAGCTCATATATTTTGTTCTCAAATTGAAGGTTTTGCAGAAACAAATGATTTAAATAGAAATAGAATATTCTTCACAGGCTTCTGGTCAGAATTGCTAAAACTCATTCCCTTGACTGGATCCATTTTCAGAAAGTTGATTTCTTACTGAGGATCTGCCACTGTATTATGGCTGTGTCTTCTCAGACAGCTCTCTAACCATACATAGCCAGAAGTTTTTGGTTTACATAGCAAGGTTTTGATATTGAGGGGGTTGCAGGGTGAGAAGAGTCCAGCAGCTGCCTCATGTTAGATAAGGGTCAGTATCAGCAAGTTCCAAGAGGGACCCACTACTGGCCAGAGCCAAGCCAATAAGTGATGTTGTTTGCACCTCTGTGAGCACAGATTTAAGAGAGGGGAAAAAAATAATGTTGCAGAATAGGGAGAGCGAGGAGTGAGAAACAGCCCTGAAGATGCCAAAATCGGTACAGAAGGAGGGGGAGGAGGTGCTCCAGGAGCCACAGCAGAAGTTCCCCTGCAGCCTGTGCAGAGGCCCCTGGTGTAGTAGGCTGTGTCCCTGCAGACCATGGGTCCCACATGGAGCAGACCTCCATGCTGCAGCCCATGGAGAGCCCCTGGTGGAGCAGGTGGATGTGGCCTGGAGGAAGCTGCAGCCTGTGCAGGACCCCTGCCGGAGTAGATTCCAGGCTGGAGCTGTAGCCCTTGGAGAGGAGCCCACACAGGAGCAACTGATCTGACAGGAGCTGCTGCCTGTAGGGGACTCATATTGGAGCAGATTTCTCCTGAAGGATGGACCCTGTGGTACAGAGCCATCTTTGGAGTAGTTCTTGAAGAGCTGCTGCCTGTGGGCAGCCCCTGCAGATTCAGTTCGGGAAGGATAGCATCCCATGGGAGGAGACCCCACGTGGAGCAGGGGCAGAGAGTGACCGAGAAGGAGTGGTGGAGACAAAGTGCTATCGACTGACCACAACCCCCATTCCCCTCTTCCCTTGTGCAACTTAGGGGGAGAAGGTGGAAGAGCATGTATGGGGGGAAGGTGTTTTTGTTTTCTTTTTTTTTGTCACTGCTCTAGCTTGTTAGTAATGGGTACTAAATTTTATTATTCTCCCTATGCTGAGTCTGTTTTGCCCATGAAGATAATTGTTGAGTGATATCCCTGTCCTTACATCAACCCTTGAGCCCTTTTCATCATATTTTCTCCCCCTTTCCCTTTGGGGAGGGGGAGTGAGAGAGCGGTTGTGGTGGAGCTCAGCTGCTCAGCTGGATAAAACCACCACACTGGACTATAATATATTCAGAAATTTTGCTGTGACCCATCCACCCTCATGCTTTTACCCTGGGTGATAAAGAAAGTTTTGAAAAAAGTAGAATGAATCCCTGTCAAAACTTTAAAAACTGTGATGGACTCATCTTGTTCTTGGCATTTCTTGTTGTTGTTGGTTTGTTGGTGGTGTTGTTTTTTAATTCCTATTATAAGACAATTTCAATTTATTGTAATTATAATAATTTGTGCATTTCAATTAAGTAATGAAAGTTGTTTGGATTTCCTTTCCCAGTCTGATGATTTATCTAGAGATTTAATCTTTTCTAAATTGCAATATAAATATGAAGGTAATCCAATTCTAGGCTAACATACCAGTTTAAAAAAAAATCTTTTGACATTGTAGCTTATCTGTCACAGTTCTATATTTCCAGTGTGCAGGTTTCACATATAATGGCTACTGCTGAAGTGACAATTTCTGGATGATAGAATGCATTCTCTGGAAGCATAAAAGTTAGAAGTAAAACTTAATGGAAATAAAACTTAATAAATATGAAGGAGAAGAAGAAGCTCAGGACTCAGATGTACCATTTCTGAATTTTGAGAGGCTTAAATTTTTTTTTTGTTTTGTTTTATATATATATATATATATATATATATATATATATATATATATATATGTCTAAAATGTCATGTTTCTCACTAAGGAATAGTCTTTTACAAGACTTCAACACAGGTCACATGAAACCTAACTTTCAAAGGTGAGTTTTCTTATGCTTTTGACTGGGAGAAGAGTTGAGGTAAAAATAAGTTTAATTACATTTTATCCTCTTAATTCTAAACTTGACAGTATATAAACTATACACCTTTTGAGAAAAACATGACCTTTAACTAAAGTAGTCCCAGCTGGAACCATTATAACTATAATGCTTATTTATTAATATGACTGATAATGCATAGAAATACAGTTGCAGTTATAGAAAAGTCAATTAGTGCAACACTCTAGAGGACACACTTTAAATGGATAAAATTCAATAATAATTACAATGACTTTCATCCAGAAGGATTCAAAATTAGATTATGAAGATAACATGGTGTCTCCATGATTAAAGGCTCAGTCTAACTCTGATGCCAGTATGAGTTTCACCCTTCATGCTCCAGGAAATATTTTCCACTTTAGCTTGAGTTTGTGCCTTCTCACTTTTAGAACTGTTCAAAAAAAAAAAAAGAAACAAGTACTTTCAGGTCAAGAAAGATTTAGAATTCATGCCTCTACCTTTTGAAAAATTGTTTTCACCTCATGCATTTGAAAGATTACCTAACAGTTCTACGTTGCACCTGATCCATAAATTCTGTCTTTTCTATGATTCTATGAAATTAAAATGTCCATGAAATACTGCTTACCTAATCAAAGAATCAACTTAGTATGCTTTGCTTTCTCATTATTAGGAGAGAGATTTTTTTAGAACATTCTTCATGTACTTTCTCTGTTGCTTCTCAAGTCCTCAGAATCTTCAGGTGTCTGTGTTTTTTCTTGATGTCTTTTCACTGGTGTCTATTTCAATTCCTGGCAAACATTCCTGTGTATCATAGAAATGAACCTTTTATGTTGTGATTCCTTTTCTTTTTTGGATTTTAGATTGCAACAAATTGATCTGCTCTCCTGATATCAACTTCTATATTCATCTTATCACAAAGAAGTTAGAGAAATTACTTAGTACTCACACATGGAAAAAATGTGTAAGGAAAGTGTTGTTGTTTTTTTTTTTCTTTTCAGTATATCAAAGGCGTAACAAGATCCAATAACTGGATTCTGATCTTTGCCTTTGAAATAAGACATAATTTCCAAGCAGCAAGTGCAATTAAACATTGGAACAGACTTCCCAGGGGAGATGGCAATTCTGTTTTCAAATAAATGAATTATGTTTAAAGTTCTGACATTGGTCCTTTTTCTGAGTATTTGCTGCTTGCAGTATGGAAGGTCAGACATAATGATCCCATCAGGTACTTCTGGTTTTCAAATCTATTCAAATATAAATCCTAGAATTTGCCATGGCCCAAATGTGTTGCATCATACCACAGTGTTTCAGAGTGTCACGTATAAAGTGTCTCAGAGATCAGCCCTTACAGTAATCAGACAGTTATTTATTCATCAAATATGAAATGCAGTGGAGCTTCTTTTCTTATTCTGTAGACCATCCTACATTTTTGTGCAATGCTTATTCAAATACGAAATTTAAACCTTTATGGTTTGGGACAACAGTATGTTAAAGTTAGGATTTAATGGAATTAAATTATTCAGAATGAACATAATTACTGTTAGGAGCTGTATCTTTGTGCAGTCATTTTAAAATATTTGCATTTTGATGTTATCCCACTATTATTCTTAGTGTGTTGTTTATAGCATAAAATTTAAGCTCTTTAATGCAAGTATAGCCTCATATTTCTACTCAGCCTTTAAATACACTTATTTTGTTTATTGAAGCTATGCTCTGGGTGCAGGTACATTCCGAAACACAGAATCACAGAATTGTCTAGGTTGGAAGAGACCTCAAGATCATCGAGTCCAGCCTCTGACCTAACACTAACAAGTCCTCCACTAAACCATGTCGCTAAATTCAACATCTAAACATCTTTTAAAGACCTCCAGGGATGGTGACTCCACCACCTCCCTGGGCAGCCCATTCCAATGCCTCACAACCTTCTCAGTAAAGAAGTTCTTCCTAATATCCAACCTAAAACACCCCTGGTGCAACTTTAGCCCGTTCCCCCTTGTCCTGTCACCAAGCATGTGGGAGAGTAGACCAACCCCCACCTTGCTACAGCCTCCTTTAAGGTATCTGTAGAGAGCGATAAGGTCGCCCCTGAGCCTCCTCTTCTCCAGGCTGAACAAACCCAGCTCCCTCAGCTGCTCCTCATAGGACTTTTTCTCTAGACCCCTCACCAGCTTTGGCGCCCTTCTCTGGACTCTTTCGAGCACCTTGATGTCCTTCTTGTAGCGAGGTGCCCAAAACTGAACACAGTACTCGAGGTGCGGCCTTACCAGAGCTGAGTACAGGGGGACAATCACTTCCCTAGACCTGCTGGCCACATTGCTTCTTATGCAAGCCAGGATGCTGTTAGCCTTCTTGGCCACCTGAGCACATTGCTGGCTCATGTGTATGTGTGCAAACAAGTTCTAAGTTTGGAAGACCTTGAACCCAACTACCAAGAACAGTTTTTCCAAGATTTCAACGAAAAATATAATACATCATAGTAGAATGAAGCATTCTCTAAGGATACATTGTTGTGATGATTCACATTTGTTGCTTTCAGAGAAAACAGTTGTGCACATGCCAACATACAACAAATCTCAACTGTTAAATATACACTTGAGAATTCCTAAAGACAAAGCAAATAGTTCTAAGACAATCTACTATGTATATGACTATGTAAAGAAAGTCTCATCTGCACAGACTCATTCCCTGATAAATGGATTAAAACAGTTATCTATTATGCTATTGGAGACATTTTTGTTTAATATTAATTGTGAGTTTGATATTCATAACATAGCAAATGTCTTCTGGCCTCTATATGACCTAACTATTTTATAAAAACTATTTTAAATACAGCATAAATTGTAAAGTAATGTAGTTTCAGTAAATTGGATGCTGTGAAATTATTGTAATAAGCTATTGTATGACATCTTATAAAGCAAGTATAAAAGCAAGTCTCATCCTAGAAGTTTTACTGCTGTTTTTGAAAGCATGGCTACTGAAAATATTTAAATGATAAACAACCATGATTTTAAGGCCTGATGATAGAGACTTGACTTCCGGACTTTGGAAGACACTTTGTACCCATTTCAAGACTTTCCTTTTTTCATTCTTTTTTTTTTTTTTTTTTCACTTTATCAGTGTTTTCAAATCTTATTAAATTATGAGTCCTTGTAGTCTTCTCTTCCTAATGGTGGAAGGGAGCTGTTCGATTGCTAGTCAATTCTCTGCACCTTTCTTTGCCAGGGAACATGTTCCTTTGCTTTGTAGCCTGCACTGACAAGGAGACATTACATCTTCAGGAGCAAATGAACGTGCTCCAAACAAAAGCTACAGAGACAGACTAGGGCATTATTTGAAGCCTTCACCTACAGTATTAAGAGATCACAGTCTCCAACTAATGAGACCCAGACCATCCTTGCTGAGCTTCCAAGATCTCTGACTAGCAAATAGCTGTGGGACCACAGCATGACATGGCCAGCAGCTCATCCCTGCAGCTTCCACTGACTTTATTGATGATGGTAGGCACAATATCAATATTCCAACATGACTGTTGATGCCTGGGGGAGGATGCTACAGCCTTATATCATGAGATCAATATTTTTTCAATTGGTAGTGGAAGTCATAATGCCCTTCAGCTGACAAGGATTCCCACTAAGGGCTACTACACAGGCAGGGTGTACTCACTGCCCTAGTGCACTGCAGTGTTGGGCTTGATGCTGGCAGATGTTTGATTTGCTGTTAAGACATGAGAAAAAATATGACATTTTAGTGAGAGTAATAAACTTCTCTTTGGGAGATGCTCCATTATCTCTGATGTAAGTGTCATCCCTGCCTGTTACTGTGCTTTCTCTGGAAAAAACACACACATGCACTCACATACACACACACACATGCAAACATACACATTGGAGAAGACACAGTGCCAAAGATTATTTACCAGCACAAACCATTCTTGTGTACAGCTTTATTGCAATACTGTATTTTAAATATTTAAGTATGATTTTTTTATATATATATTTTTAATTCCCCTCCAGTTAGGTGGTTTAAGAGAGAGTGGAACACAAACAGAAACTGCATTATTAATGATAACATATTCTAGTGAATGTGTCGTGTCTTCTAGTTCAAAATTCTACCATTCAGATACCCTAAAATTTAAAAACAAATACTTTCATGTTTTAGTTTCTTCTCTTTCTTCATAATGTCCAGTACACTTTCCTTACAACTAAGTTTCAGAAAACTTGTATTTAATTATTAAATGTAAGCTAAGAACTACTTCAGTTATTTCTGAAATCTCTATCTTTCAAGTATTCGCTGAAATTGGTCAATAAATTTTACAAATACAAAGACATGCACAGACTCAGGCACACACATTTTTTAGAAACTCAGGCTAAAATGGTTCCACAGCTATGGTGATTCACCACTATTTTGTAAAATTAGATCATTAGATCTGGGTGGGTTTTGAATATTGTCAAAGAAGGAGAATCACAACCTATCTGGGCATCCTGTTCCAGTGCTCTGTCACTCAAACCATAAAGAAGTTCTTCCTCATATGGTGATGAAAACTCCTGTGGTTCAATTCATACCCATTACCCCTTGTCCTATCACTGGACACCACTGAGAAGAGGTTGGCCTCATCCTTTTTACATAGCCCTCTCAGGAATTTGTAGAGGTTGATAAGATCCCCTCTCAGTCTCCTCTTCTCTAGGCAAAACAGGCCCAGGTAACTTAGTCTTTCCTCATAAGACAGATTCTCCAATCTCTTAATCATCTTCATGGCTCTACACTGGACCTTCTCTAGAAGTTCTATGTCCCTCTTGTGCCGGGGAGCCCAGAACTGCACACAGAATCCCAGGTGTGGCCTCATCAGAGCTGAGAAGAGGGGGAGGATCATGTCTCTTGACCTGCTGTCCATACAGGACAGCAGGTCCTAGCCTCCTAATGCAGGCTAGGATCATATAGGCCTACTTGGCCACAAGGGCACACTTCTGGTTCATGGTTAACTTGTTGTTCACCATGACCCCCAGGTCCCTCTCCCTGAAAAGCTGCTCTCCAGCAGGTCAGCCCCCAGTACTGGTGCCTGGGGTTATTCCTCCCAAGGTGAAGGACCCTGAACTTGCATTTGTTGAATATCATGTGGATATTGAACATCATCTCCATCCAACTTTCCAGCCTGTCCAGGTCCCTCTGGATGGCTGCACAAGCCTCTGGTTTGTCAGCCACTCCATCAAGATTTCTATCATCTGCAAACTTACTGAGGGTACACTCTGTCCCTTCATCCAGATTATTGATAAATACGTTGAATAGCACTGGACCCAGTACTCACCCCTGGGGGACACCATTAGCCACAGGCCTGCAACTACACTCAGCACCACTGAGCACACCCCTCTGAGTTCTGCCATCAAGCCAGTTTTCAATCCACCCTACTGTCCACTCATGGATCCCACACTTCCAGAGCTTGCCCAGGAAGATGTTATGAGAGACAGTGTCAAAAGCCTCGCTGAAGTCAAGGTAGACTACATCCACTGCTCTCCCCTCATCCATCCAGCCAATCATCTCTTTGCAGAAGGCTATCAGGTTGATTAAACATGACTTCCCCTTGACACAACTTCCCCCTAAATTACTTCTCTGCTTCTGAAGTATGAGTGGCATTTTCCACCTACGCTTTATAGCATCTGGTTCTCAGACTCAACCATACTCCTCTGCCCCTTTGCAATCTGTGAAATTACCAATAATTTCCCTGTTCACCAGTCAAAAACCCTGTTTCTCTTGGTCTCTGGGTCTAAAGAGTCAACATACAGTCGTATTCTGTCAGCAATTACCAAACCTTTCCTTCTAATCATGAACACGCAGAATGACTTTGCTTTGAGCCTTTAATCTCTCTTAAAATAGGTAATCTCAACTACAGAGTGAAGCATGCAAAGTTAGTTATATCAAAAGGAGGCCCAGATTTCAGTGACTTCTGGAGATGAGCCATCTGGAACAAGTGGCTGATGGAGGATCTGACTGATCCTTAATCCAAAGACCTCTGTTAAGTCCTGGCTTGAACCTTCTCCTAAATAACAGCATATAGCCGAGTAATGACTCTTTTCCACTGAAAAGTGGTACAAGGTAAGGACAGCCCCTTCATACACCCTTCCATACAGCAATCAAAAATGTCACTACTGATGTAGGAGACAAAATCAGTCACTAAGGTGTTCTCTGTGGTGAATACCTTCGTATCTGGACTCGTTTCATGTTTAAAAAAGGAGTTAAGAATTCATTAGTAATTAAGAGACTTTCATTAGCCATGCCACACAGACACTGTTGAAGAAAAGGACATCTCCACTTCTTGGCAAACCTTGTCCATCACTACACTCTAAGCAGTACCCCGTTCAGTACTGTTTTCTAAGAAAACTTATTGAAGGCACTACCTGGGGAGAGGTGGGTGGAAGAACATCTTCATAGATATACATATGATTTTCATATTAAGAACTAAACATGTGAGTTTTATCAAGACTGAAGAGATTTGGGGCATTCACAGGTGATGGTGGGATAACTCTGAGTTCTTCACAAAAGTCCCTTCTTGAATCAAGGTTTAAGATGTTTTGACATCAAAGAAAACAGCAAGTGAGACCAGGCTTTCATTAACGGAGGAAAACCACCAACAACAAACTGTACATCAGCACACTCAAAGAGTAGCATAAAAATGACTCACCAGAGGAGGCAGTGTTTGTGTAGTGTTTGTGTATTACCAGGAAAGTTGCCCGTGTTATCATGGAAGTGAACAAAATAGATAAACAAAAATGAGAAAACAAATTTAACTGTCTTAAATTGACAGTTCCTAACTTCTGAATGCTTGTATTTATTTATATTCTACAAAATCACATTTTCACTTGTGGGTTGATTTTTTGTTTTCTTTTTTGGTTGGTTGTATTATTATTTTTTAATTATTTATAAACAGCCAAATTCTGCCACATTTGCAGGAGTATCTAATAGCACAGAGGATTTGTATCACTGGGTTCCAAGAGATAATTCATTTTTTCAAAACATTGTGGAGTTGCATGTATTTACATAAAATTTTAGAAAATGAGAAAATTATATTTACATTCAATCAAAGGCCTGGAAATTGATCAGGGAGGCAAACACTTTTTTTTTTTTTTTTTTTTTTTTTCTTATTCTGAGAATCTTATATTAAATTAGATTAACTTTTAAATTAAATATTAAATTAAATAGTTAAAAGATTAAAAACAAGTGCAAATTACATGCACACATTAATGTGAAATTAGTTTATTTTATTTTTCATGCAATCAATATAAACATATAGCCCAGTGGTTATTTTATTAAAAGTACGTTTAAAGTTATAAGTACAATACTAATCAACAACAACAAAAAAATCATTTATAAGTTAATTATAGCACAGCAATTATTTTGTGTAATCTTATTATTATTTTTTACAATACTGTGTTTGTATGAGAAAAAAAAATAATAAAAGAAAACATTGCAAGAAGAAAAGCTGCCTGAGTCTTGACACTCAAATACATGGTCTGGAATAGATGGCAGTGTAGAGTAGTACAGGTATCTCTGGCCTCCATTCTATAATCAAAGTCTTGGCTTGAATAAATCTCTTGCACTGATCAGATCTCACTACAATGAGTGCTTTATATGCCCCACTATGGTGTATGCAAGTTGTTGAGCTTAATGGTCAACACAGTCACTATTCCTTATGCGATAAACCACTTTATTTTCATCTGTAAGTTCTCTGAGAATTAATGCAAGCACAAAGGGTGTGTTCAGCCTATATGAAATATAACACTATTAGAGGACCCAACTAAATTATATGAGCTCTGAAGCAGAAAAGCTGCCAGCTTTGTAAAATGACAGCTTCTATATTCTTGAATGAAATGAAATGATAAGGTTGTAGGTTTCACTCTAACAGGTTAAACCAAAAAATCCAGGGCTGCACAAAAAGGCCTCAATAAAATAGGAAGGTGACAAACATAGACTGTTAAAAGATTTCATGTGAGAAAATAGGTACCGGATTAATGCTGGACATTTCAGGACAAAAAATCTTTGGGAGGATAAAAATTCTTTCAAAATCTTAAAATGCTTTTTTAAAACCCCAGATATTTATAATATTATGATAACCATAAGGTTATCTACGTACTAATAGGTTTAAACTGTCGGTGTTTCTATATTCCTATGCAAATGTTAAATAAACAACATCCAAATATAATAATTTGTCATGGACTGAATTATAAACAGAAAATGGGTTATGTAAGGACATGGAGTTTATTTGTTCTTTTGTTTTTACTAGTAAATGAGTCCCAGGCTCTCAAATTCATCACTAAAAGTTTGGATGTTCCTGTATAATATTTATTTATTTATTTATTTATTTTTCCCCCATTATTCAGTAGTGACAATCATTTACAGTTTCACATCTAGACCCTATAAAACAGCAACCACGCTCTAACTTCAGACACTATGAGATTTTACAGAGAGCTTATTAACATCTCTTCTGTCTATCCTGCTGTGGTTAAAACAGTTAATGGCAAGTAGTCCTAACTAAAGGTATTTCCTGGATACCTGTGGATGTCAGGAAGAATTAGTCAGTATAGGAGCTGCCCCATCTACAATAAAAAGCACATGTAAAAAGTTTTTTTATACTTAGTTTCTTTGAGGTCCATCATAGTTTTTGTTGTTGTTGTTGTTGTTTGTTTGTTTTGTTTTGTTTTGTTTTGTTTTTGGATAAGTGTGCATATTGCTGTGTATCACATTATCTCTAGAATAAACTTAACTGAAACTATTTTCTTCCAGCCATACAAAGATGCACACTGCTTTTTTTTTGAACTACACATCTTGTCTCCTAAGAGATACTAAAATTTGCACTCTTTGCAGCTTTCTGCTTAGGAAGTAATGCGTCTGGCATAATGAAGGAAACATCTGGAACGAATGAAAACAATGTACTGATCCATTTATTAACTTTCCATTATACTGTCATCAAGCCTCTGGAAGAGACCCTGCTGCCAAAAGAAGTAAAAGGGGAAAAAATGACATTTATGAGAAAATCAAGTACTTTAACGGTAGTTTTAAACTGAGTCAAGCTACAAACATTTTTTTTTTTCTCCCTCTCTCTCTCTCTCTCTTTTTTTTTTTTTTAATATCCTTAAAAAAGTAGTTATGAATTATTTATTCACTGCCAATTCCTGCAGCATTATCTAAGCTTTGAAAGTCATTAACCTCCATAACTCTGCAGGACACAAGCATGGGCAGTGTTAAACATTCCTGTCAGCAATCCAGCAGTGATCTCCTTTTTATGAGAGATCTTGGGGGGAAACAGTCCTTCCATTGATTGCAGCAGCAGCAGTAGAGTGCAATAAAACCCTCAATATGCAGCAATTTGTATTCTGATGACTGTGGAAGAGATGTGAGCCTCATCCCTGTCCTCCCCCCCTCAGCATTATGGAGACCCCAAATGGAAGTCCCATTGAAAACACTTTTTTCATTGTGACAAAGACTTTGCAAACTGGCTGGCAGAAAACAAATATTGCAATTTTGTTACTGCATTTCACACTTCAAGCTAAAAAGTTTTTATATCCATATGAGTTGTATATATAAAAGAATATTTAGGAAAAAATAAACATGGATGCTTAGATTAACTTAAATGATGATGATACTAATATGACATGTAGCCTCTTAATTAAATAGGTCACAAATGTCTCATGACTCTACTTAGTAGTTCTAAGTATCACAGTTTCAGTTATAGCCCCTAAGAATTGTATGGGCTTTCCCATTTATTTATACATAGCAAATATCTTCTTTTTCTCTTAAATTATTCCACTGTTCAGTGGGGGTCTGGCTACCTACTAACTTTAGCACAATGAGGCTGTACTAAATAAATGATTCAATTAAATGATAGATAATAGGTAATATCCAGTTGAGCAAGTGAGATAGAATACAAAAAAAGCATTTAAAAATTAAATCAAATGATGTACTTGTACTTCCAAAACCAACCAAACAAACAAATAAGGCAGTCCATGTTTTTGCTGTTCAGTTGCAACCTGATTCCTATTCTTTACATAATTCCTTCATGTGAAGAATTTTACCTGATAGTTCTATGAATAATTGCTTTAGTGATAGTAAAAAGAAAATGTTATTTTGTGAATTATCAATATTCCCTTAGTGTCAAATAGTTACTCAGCTAAACCTTGTTAGATAAGAAAAACATATTGAACACTAAGGATGGAAGCAGGAGTCCTCCTGATCTAGGATCTAGGATCTAGGATAATTTCAGTTGAATGCATTGAAGTTGAGGGCTGGATAAACATTAGTCTGTTTTTTGTTTGTTTGTATGTTTGTTATTGTTTGTTTGTTTGCTTTGTTTTGTTTTGTTGTTTTGTCTTGTTTTGTTTTAACTCTATCATTTAAAAGTAGGAATCTCTACCTCTCTTAAAAAAAATAGGTGCATGTATATCTACACCTCTCTTTAAATAAAAAAAAAATCAAAAGAAATTATGCTGTGTGTTTACTTTATTCTTCCTATAAAAGACTTCTAAAAGTCCTAAAATATATTTATTTAAAACTATCTTATTTTTACTACCAGTCTGAGTAGGAGCCAAAATAGGTTTGCTTTCTTTCACTCTTGACTAGATATTTAGGTAACCAGCCTATTTCAGAGATTTTTCACATAGAGTTGTTAGAAAAAGCAATTAGTTTGTCCAGATATTATTTATTGCATGGAAATGGGAGGAGAGTTTGCAGCAAAATCTATAAACTCTGTGAATGTGATTAATTTCTTTCTATTTTTTTCACATTATATTTTCATATCTTCTCTTTGGTTATTTATGATAGCCACTTGCTTGGTAATTTAAGCACTATGAAGGTAAGGGAGGAGAGTATTAACATTATCCAGCTACTGACTCATAGTTTAATCAGTCTGTGTCAGTACTTAACCTGCTCAGTTCTTTGGCTTGTCTTCAGAGCACATAAATTAGGCTCATGCTATTGCTTGCTCCCTTAAGGTGCCTGTCTATGTGCAGACTACAAAGAGAGCCATGGGAGACCAGCTGCGGACTTAGTTGCCTGAATCTGCATGATGCAATTGAGCTCATCTTGAAGTCAAAGGAAAGACTGATTTCAATTTGTCCAACAATATGTTTGTTTACAAATGCTAACCTGCTCCACAGATGATATAAAAATTATTGACATAGATGCAACAGCCACATAATTCTTCACAGAGGCAATCAGGAATTCTGGAGATTGAGGGTATGCATGTAACAAAAAGGCAGTAGCTACAATCTTGTTTACTAACTCTCAGAAACTATAAACTATAAAAATCATAGGAAAGTAAGAACTGAAGGAGCTTCAAGAGCATCATTTAGACTTTCCTTCTGCCCCAGGGCAAAGTCAGATTGTGAAAGACACCATTCCTATCAAGAACTATTCTTGACAAATGATAGCCTGACCTGTCCTAAAAACTGTTCAAAAGATGAAGACTCCACTATTTCCCCAGGCAAAATATTCCAGTCCCTCATTATCCTTTCTATTCTTTCAAAACCTTTTTTACTCTGTAGCATGAATCCTTCCTGATGCAGTTAAAGCCCATTACTACTTGTCATACCCTCCATGATATGAAGAGAATAATAGATTATCCCTTTAAATTTTGCAATGGCCTTTTAGTTGCTTGATCAATACCATCTATATTCATGTGATTTTTGTTCAGTGAAAGCAAATGCAAAATAGGTTGCTGAACACCATCAAACATCTCAGTATCAGACACCAACATCTTTCCAAATTATAGTTACCACAGACTAGCACCTCTGCTCTTTGTATTACTGATAGAGTGGAATGAACTCTCATAGTCTGTGGTGTCTCTTGCCATTCTCCTCTCTTTAAATTTTGCTGTGTCAATTTTCTGCCATCTCTTTTTTTCTACCCTTTTTATTATTGTGTAGTAAACTAACTTAGGTTCAATTTTCCATATGTCTAAAATATCATGTACTGAGGATTCAGACTAGATAAACAACTTTGTTGATTTATACTTATCCAGTGTCAAAATGGGGTAAGAGAAAAAACTTACACTCTGTGTGAGTGGACTTCATCCTGAAGGTTCTGGAGCCTTCAGTCTCTGAAGGCTCAGATCCACTTGACTGGCATTGAGGCATGGGGCTCCATCTGTATAGTCCCAAGAACCAGGAAGGATGATTAGCACATATCAAGACTCAAATCTGTTCTTATGTTGAATTATGACAGCAAGTGGGCTGGAGATTTTGAGCTCTGTTTTAGAGAAAAGCTCTGTTTTAACACTATTTTTTCCTCTTAGTACAGGTGATATCTGCCCATAATCAGACAGATTTCTTTATACTTTAACTGGCTAAAGTTGTGATTCAAATGGCATTTCACACTTTGCAGAAATTTGCACAAGATATTTGTAAAGTCAGGACCTGACTTGGCTACTGTTAATTATTCAAAATTATTTCTAACATTTCTGCAGTGATTCTTAATTCTTTCAAATAGTTAAGGATTTTTAAATCCCTTTAAAACCCTATAGAGCAATATGCCCAACTAATCTGTTTTTTCACAAAATAAATGACATCTCAGTTTCTAGTGTTCTTGTAGCTTGAGGATTTGATGAAAGTAGACAGAAGTAAAATAGTACAGAAGAGAAAGGAGTTTAAGGTGTCATGGTCTCTTGTATGATTTAAAAGAACAAGGAATAAGACATTCATATAAGGTAAAAACAATGCTAACTAAAAACCTGAAGCCATAGACAAAGTTACCTAGGGTCATTGCAAAGGACTGCTGTAGTCATGGCTTGTCTCAGATCAAGTTTTATTTAATTTCTGTGGAGGGTGTTATTTTCAGGCCCTCCATTGTGACAAGCTAGATTACTGGAAGCTTCAGCTTGACTACCTCAGGTATTTCTATAAGCATCACTCCACCGAAGGTGCAGGACAGTTATATGTAGCACCTTGCAGGAAAGGCTTCTGCAGCCATATTTGTCTTTCATCTTGATGAAGCAGGTAGCAAAATCGTATTTGTGAAAACTCTTCCACTTAGACTTTGATTAATAAATACCATCATTTTCAATTTATCAGCTTGAAATCAACCTTAGACATTAGTAGGGAAGTGTCACTTGTTTTACATTCGGGGGCTATATGAATTGATTTCTGAATTATTACTATTTGTCAGCAGTGGGGGTGTATAGATACTTTAGAGAAACAGTCTTTCTAAGACTTAGTCTAAGATTTAGACTAAGATTTAGTCTTTCTAAGTTGATTATATAGTGCTTGTAACTGGGATGCCTCTGTCAGAATTTATCTGAGCACGTTGCTATTCAAAAACTGGCTATATTGAGTACTGACTCTAGCCTTGGACAGGAGCAGTGTTGGGCCTCCACCAGGCTGAGCTTTGTGAGATTTTGTGTCTTCTTTTGCTCCAGCTGTGCAGGAAAAAGACATCCTTTAACTGTCACACCTTGAAATATAAAGAACAAACATGATGATCAGATCTGTGTGACAAGTCCTTCCAGTTAACTGTGAATTTAAGCTGTGTGCTGAGACCTTCAGATAAATATGATTTTATTGTAAATAAATAAGAGACTGCTGTCACTGAACAGTCTCAGCTACTTATATTGCTAAAAGCCATCAGTTCCATGTTGAATTCATTTCAGGAAATAAGCTCTTTTCTTCTCGGCTTTTATTTTCCCATAGGGCCACCTTTTATTATAAGTTCTTATTACAAGAACTATAAGCTGGCAATGTGTCACATGTGAATGAAAACCGATGAGATCAGAATGAGAATGAACTGGGTGCCTCAATTAAAGTTTGATTTTAATAGCACTCTTCTGGTAACTTTTTCAAAAGTACTACGTTAGCATTATACAAACTGGCAGAGCCTATCAAAAAGTGGATTATTCATCTCTCCGTATACATCACTGGGGCACAATAAAGACACATAAAATGGCAAAGATGATCAAATGCTTCTGGAATCTGTAGGTGTGCATGTTCAGGGAGGCTATCGAAATTCAGACTTATTATAAAATCAGCTCAACCAGTTAAAAAATGTTCTTGATCACTTATTTACACCTTTCATGAGAGAGCAGCTAGTGCTGTAACAAATAATGGACTTATCGTCAGCTAAAGGATACATATTTCCATTCATAAGAAAAGATCCATGTCTTTATTCATTTCTTTTCCCATATTTTCCCCAAGTTTTATTAAATTCTCAGCTTTTAAAAGAGATATTATTATCTGAACATATGAAAGCATAAGGTAAAGAGAATTGACTTTTAAGTTCAAAAGCTGAGGAAGGGTTCATTTTATTTCTTTGGTACATACTGTCTGTGTAAGTTTAAGGCCAAGAATTTATAGGCAGATTTTCAAAATGGTGTAGGCAGTTCCTTTACAAATGAAAGCCTAAAATTCTTTGTTGCTGTCTCCTATGTATGCATATATTAAATTTTAAAGTATGAATGTTTTCTTAGTGATATGGTTTAGTGAAGGACTTGTTAGTTGGACTAGAGGTTGGACTTGATGATCTTGAGGTCTCTTCCAACCTAGAAATTCTGTGATTCTGTGATATACTTCCACTTCTATCGTGATATTGAAATCATAATGGTTGGGAAGTGAGTTGAATTTACAGTATTAGAAGACATAAAAGTATACAAATGAAAGACAATAAGAGACTTGTGTCTATTTTACTGCAAATCATACTTTCTCTTTAAAACCAAGTATGCCACTGAAAATAGAAATGAGCTTCACAATTTCAGTTTAAAAAAATAGCAATTCCCCCATAACCAACAATACATCTAATCCCTAGATATCTCCTACCTTTGGCACTTCTAGACTTGTTCACAGTCTTCATGTAAAACATTATTGTTTCTCAGATAATTTGAAATATATATTAAAAAAAATAGAAGTAAACCAACTCTGCCTTTAAACAAGAGCTTTCAGATGTTTCAACTTCTAAAATAACCACAGTGTCAAAATGTTAGTGAAGTAGAATTTAAAATATTCAATGTAGATGAATGAAAAGAAAAGAAAAGAAAAGAAAAGAAAAGAAAAGAAAAGAAAAGAAAAGAAAAGAAAAGAAAAGAAAAGAAAAGAAAAGAAAAGAAAAGAAAAGAAAAGAAAAGAAAAGAAAAGAAAAGAAAAGAAAAGAAAAGAAAAGAAGAAAGAAAAGAAATCAAAAGAAAGAAAAACTTACTTCAACCATCAGATAAAGTGATATTTCCTGACAACTCATTTAGAAATGTGTTATCTACCCCACAGCTATTCACTCACTGAATTTTGTTTCTGATGATAAATACAGTTAGAATTTTCTTTTTGTTATGTTTGTTCTGCATACATTAAAAATCTTTGTTTCTTACTAATTTAGAAAATGATGGAAATATTCAAATCAGAGTCCCAGCGGTTTGATTTGAAATAGATTTTTCATATGCAACATTTAACCTCAGGTTTTTGTTTGTCTTTAATAAAATAATCATAGAATTAAATGATTATAATTCAAATATCAGCACACATTTTTCATGTCAACCATTTGTCATTTGATAGACAGTATCAGTTTTCTTGATAACAATTAGTTTAAAAATTCAATTTTCACACAGAGGAGTTGTACATACTATGAAATAATTTAAGTGAAAATGCACTAACCAATCAGGCTCTGAACTCTCATTTTAAATGGTGACGGGAAACAGATTAACTACTAAATCAGCAAAACTTTCAAAAGAAAAGGGATTTGATAATATCCTGACCCTTCTCCTACATGTATATATCACAAATGTGTAAAATGTGTTGTATACATAAGTTGATTTTTATTTCTGCATTCACACTGCCTTTAAAAAGTAATGTTT